>NC_071268.1:14425993-14725993 GCF_023375685.1 Ictalurus furcatus | reverse complement strand
TAAGTAACCACATGAACTTGTCTCACAGACTTTGCATAACATTAAATGTAGCTATAAATGTTTAAAAGTATGACATTCATTAATTTTAAATTATAATCACTGCAAATCACTGTGTTATAAGAGGAATAAAACACTTCAGGACCTGCTGTTATTGGAAAACAATCACCTTTTAGGTGGCACATCACATCACAAAAACCCATCATTGATTATTCTCAAATAATAGTATGACCTCAAATGTTTTGCTCCTTACTTACTAATCACAATTTTATTATGCACATAAAAATTATATCTTAGCCAGTGAAATCATCTTGAATATTGGTGAACATATCTGATTTGTCATTATGAGATTATATAATATATAATTCTAAACTTAAGCCTACTTCTAGACATATTTACTCATTCCATATTGCAATTTTATTCTATTTGCAGATAATTTAGCTTATTTTATGCATTTATTTCTAGGAAGAAGCAAACGTATCTTCAAATAGAATAAAATTAGACATATATATTTAAGACATATTTACTATATTCTTATTAACTATATTTACTTATATTACTATAATATATGCATATTTAAAACCAGTGAAAAGCATAAAAAGGGGGAAAGTGGAACAATTAATTCACAAAAAATAGTTACTGACAATACTCGAAAAAACTGTTTTCTCAGTTTTATCTGTCCTAATCTGTTATAATGCATTTTCTCAGTGACTGTACTGTGTATTTCTTTTCTGTGTTTGGTTGCTCATTGTTTTTCACATTGTGTGTTTGTCCATGATTGTTCATTGTTTATGAATCATTGTATTGTAAAGTGCCCTTGAGCTCTGGAAAGGTGCTATATAAATGAAACATTATTATTATTATTATTATTATTATGATGATGATGATGATGATGATGATGATGATGATGCAACAAAATATGGATTCTTTAAAAATAGAATGATAAATTAGGGGGGTGTATTTTATTTTTCTTCTGAAAAAATTAACAACTTCTGTGGTATCTGAGAAAGAGTGAAGCTTCATAAAGTGTATTGCCTTCTGAGAATGGACTACCAAGATGAAAGCCTTTATTCCAATTTGTGTAAAAGCTGTGTGAAGATGGCTGCTCTTTTCTCCCTGAGTAACATTTCAAAAGTCAGGCCACAGGCAGTAAAGTGGTACAATGCCATTTTGTCTTGCCTTTTCTTTCCATGCAGGAATGCACATTTGTATGCATTGATGTTAATGAAAACAAATGAATGCAAACATGTTTTTTCAGACATCAGAAGATCGCACAGGGCTATTAGTGTGTTGTGTGTAGGTTGAGCATCCAACCTCTACATCTCTTCTTCTGCAGTGAAGGTTACAGAGGAGGAAGATTAAAGTTGTGTCAGCCAGCAGTTTTAAATGGCCAACACTAAGAGCAGAACTACTCCTTCTTCAAAAATACTAGGCAAGAAAAGGTGAACAGAAAAAAATGGGGGAAAAAACAGAAAGAGTGATGGAGAGAGAGTGAATCCAGACAGACAGACAGACAGCAGCGCTAGTGTGCCTAGAAGAATACTGAAAGAAGACCTGAGTGAAATTTGAAAGAGATGGCCTAAATAATGATGGGTGAATAATAGAATGATGGACAAGAAAGAGATGGAGGGAGGGAGGGAGGGGAAGAGGAGTGTGGGAGAAATTGCAATTGTGCAGTGTTTGACACCTCCACACAAAAAAAACACCTCACTGGTCTGTCAATCAGAAAAGCTGTGCTGATTGATTTTCATCTGCTCTAAATAAGGGTCTGCAGCATCTTCGCACCTTTCTAACCACATCTGCTAGCAGTCTGCAAAAACTTTTTTTTTTGTCTTAATAACTTAAGACAAAAAAAAAGTTAAGTGAGAGGTTGGTGAGGGAATGTTTATTGTTTGTATGTTTATAGTAACAATAACATAAGTAATAGGAACTAACATGACTAGCAGTTGTCTTTTTTAAATCTCGTACCTTAATATTATTTATATTAAAATCAAACATATATATTTATATTATTTTTAATATTCTATGAGATACCTCATTAGTAATGTTTGATTAGAAACCCTTTAACACTATGACGGACACATAACTCATTAATTCCATTTTTGTATAAAGCAATTTTTTAACCTTGTAACTATCACGACACTCTATGACAGACACATGACATAATAATGATATTTTTATTTATAGCTAAAGTAGAGAAAGGCCCTTTTAACTATCCTGACATTCTCTGACAGACAGGTGACATAATAATGACATCTTCTCTACAGTTAATAGGACTGGTTGATGAGATGATATCTGTGATAACATATAATCAGTGCTAATCTATTTGGGGAACGAATATGGATATAGAGAGGTGTTATTTTGGACTTTTTATAAAATAGGCTATTATAACCAAAAATTGTATTCACATATCTACTTACTTTTCATAGAAAGAAGAAATGTTAGAGCAGCCTAACCCTAACTCATGTTTATCGTTTGCTATGTTTATAGTTGCAATAACAAATGTAACAGGAACTAACCCGAGTAGCAGACATTCGACATTCCACAACATTACATACAACTATAAACAAATAAAACTTATGCCATGTCGTTCTTTAATTTAAATCAAAATTATAATCATTAAAAAATTGTTGCGGTATATGAAGAATAAAACACTTCACACTATGGGACATGATGTTAATGAATAAATATAAAGGGAAAATATGCTAACAAGCAAGGTATTAATCAATTACATCAAGCAACTGAAGGTCAAACACTGAGATCATACCGAAATAGAAATAGAATTTGGGGAAAGAAATAATAAAAAGAAAAGCACAAAAAAAAGGAACATGTGACACAGTAACCTTTTCAATCCTTGACCAAAAGGTTAATATGCAGCAAGCAGAATCAAAATCAGCTCTCACTGGTCTCATTTAAAGACATAAAGTGTAGCAAATCCACCACAGTACAGGTCAACTTACAGGCCATTCTCCTACATATTGGGGAAAAAATTCACTTAAATATGATTCAACGCACACTCACACATACATTATTCTCACACTCTATTGATGGCCCTCATTCAGTATGTATTGCAAGATATTTTTCCAATTATTTATATGTGCACTACACTGAGCAGAGGAGTAAACATAGCAAAGCTTCTCCACTCAATTGTGCTGGACTGCTGCCATGTCCGTTTGATTTAATTCTTGCACGGGCAAAAATGTCAAATTGTGTGCATCCAACTCGACTGTGGACTTTAATAGTGGTGCAGGAAGCACTACATAAAGACAGTGAATGGGACAAAGCACTCTGAAAGTACAGGGGTTTAATAAAAGGTTAATGGGAATATAGACACTCGGTAGTATGGTAACTCTGTGGCTGAGAGTTGTGTTTTCATTTTATTACACAAAATAAAAAAGTAATAAAGCAAAAACACAGCTTTCAGTATATATTTTATATTGCACAGCTATAGAGTATCTGAGCCTCAAAAGAAGCATTTCGATGTACAACTGTCCCAGAAATTTTCTGCACATGACAAATAAACTTGAAACGTCAACCGTAAACATAGGGAAGGTGATGTACGAAAGCATGCAGCATAACATGTATAAATGGTGACTTTCTCTGCACCACACATTTCTTCTATTTAATCACTGCTTCCCTTCAAATAATTTAGCTTGGCTTCATTTAAACACCCGATAGCCCCCCCCAAACACCCTTCCCTTTTCCCCAGATGTTATTGTGCTCCCCTGTCATTCAGCTGCCATGGCGAGAATGGAGATCAATCATGCCACCATTCTCAGTGCAGGCCACTCAATCAGCAAGTCTGAGAATGTGATATTTACCAAAAGATATTGCCTACATATATATAAAAATATATATATGAATATATATGTAAAATATATGACTCAGATTAAAGGTGTGACTATGGTGTTGGTCTTGCTTTACCACCGAGACTACAGAGGAGACATCTAAAAGGCTACTGGTCAGATAGGAGCTCATATTTGCTTTGCAGTAGATGAGACTGCAGAAAGGGAAATGAAAAAGCCGCCAGTCTAATTTCCTGCATGCTACAGCGAGCAGGTGGCTGTGGTGCTTGGATGGCTGCTTGGATGCTGTTCCACAAAGATGCATATCATTCAGAACAGGCACTAAACCCTGTCAAGCATGAGTCAAAATTACACCCAAACATTATGTGCCAGAAAATGTTTTGTTTGCTAATTATTCCTCAAAATCAGTGAAGAAGCTCTTTGGAATATTTTCACATTGAGTATAAGGGCGTGGCTGCAGCTAATATTTGCTATGTGATTGCTAAACTTAAAGCAACATACAATGTTGGAATTCAGATATCTGATTAAAACTAACAACTTGCAAGTTTTGCTTTTCTGTGCTATGCATTTCAACCAAGCAAAGAAATCAAATTTCTAATGAAATGCTTTTTTTCTTCTTTATAAAATTTCTTTATAAATCAAGTAAAACATTTTATCTGAACCCTGAGTCAGGACACCGGTCATGTGCGAGGTCATAAGCTGACATAACAGTTGATGTCCAGTAAATAGAACAATATTGTGTTAATATTATCAGTAATTTTCATGGTAGTCGTCGCATTATGATGTTATGACAGCTTGTCACATGCAAATTTTTGCTGTGCTTTTAGCAGATGGCTTAAGACGCAGATGGCTTAAGATGTGTATTAACATACTTTCTGATAACTGCCATAACACTGACGATTTCACGTCTTATGTCATATCATGAATATCATTATAAGAAAATTTATTCCAACCATTGTTACAGTTCGTGTATGGTTCAATATCTATCAATACTATTCTAACATTAAAATATTACCATAAACTTCCTAAAAATATTGTGTGCTTTAATGATACATAATGAGATGTTACTCATTTATTGTATTGCTTTTGTATAGTTGACGTTTCTTTTCTAAATCTCTTACCTTAATATCCTTTATATTAAAATCAAACATTTATATTATTTTTAATATTCAACGAGATACCTCATTAGTAATGTTTGATTAGAAACCATTTAACACTATGACAGACACATAACTCATTAATTACATTTTTGTATAAAGCAATCCTTTAAAGGGGACCTATTATGCAAAATTCACATTTAAATGGTGTTTACACAACCACCCTACAATGGTAGAAATCCACCCACTCTTTTTTTAATATTCCCAATAAATCATAAACAGTGTCTCAAAATAAGCCGTTTTCATTTTCGCACTAACATGACGTCACGTTGGAACACGCCCCGCCCAGGGACTCTGTCCTATTAGCATAGATCCTCAACTGAGTGGGCTGCACAAAGTCCGCCATGTTCTGTGCGCTGGAGCAGCTACAGTGCACAGAAGAATGTCTCGGCTTCGTAAGTGTTCTGTTGCTGGCTGTAAGAATGAACATAAGACTCTTCATGTACTCCCGGCATCAGAGCCATTGAAGATGCAGTGGAGAAGTTTCATTTTTGAAGGCAATGTGCCCCAAAAATACCTTAAATCATTTTACACCAGACTGCTTTGTGAACAAGGATCAATAAAAAGCAGGATTTGCTTAAAACTTCATTCTCAAGCATGGATCAGTACCAACTGTTCGTGATCCAGCTTCATATCCAGAAGACGCAAGTATCGTACTTTATATTTTGTGAATGTTTGCAATTCACCTTTCTGAATGAGTTTGTTAGCAGATCCCACGGCTAATGCAGCTAAGGTTACCATTGTCTCCGATTGTATTCACGAAGACCAGAGCTATGTCGTTGTTTTTATTTTTAAACTGAAACTATTATGCACAATACAGTAAGATGATTGTCTTTTTGAAAACTGTGTAAGTTTTGGGCGAATAATTTTACACCAGGCTGCTTTGTGAATGAGCTTGTTAGTAGATACCAAGGCTAATGTAGTATCCAAAGCACAAGCTGTTCTCTTCCGGAAGGGGGCAGGGAGCAGTAGCTCATTTGCATTTAAAGAGACACACACCAAAACAGCAAGTTTTTGCTTCCACCAAAAAATGGCATTTTCAGCATGATATATTAAATGATATGTGGGGTATTTTGAGCTGAAACTTCACAGACACATTCTGGGGACACCTGAGACTTATATTACATCTTGTAAAAAGGTTTAAAATGGGACTCCTTTAACTTTTGTAACTCTCACAACACACCATGACAGACACATGACACAATGATGACATTTTTTATAGCTAAAGCAGAGAAAGGCCCTTTTAATTATCCTGACATTATATGAGAGACAGGTGACACAATAATGACATCTTCTCTACAGTTAATAGGACTGGTTGATATCTATGATAACACATAATCAGTGCTAATCCATTTGGAGAACGAATATGGACATAGGGAGGTGTTATTTGAGACTTTTTTACAAAACAGGCTATTATAACCAAAAATCATATTCACATTCTTAGTTACTTTTCATACAAAGAAGAAATGTTAGAGCAGCCTACCTTTTCCTAATTTATAATTATGAATTATAAATATGATTGGTGTTGGCTTCCAAAAATTAAGAAAGGCAGCAGGCAGCTTAAATAAATTCCTCCCTAAGTGATTGCATATGAGAAAGATAATAAATGTGTGAGGGAACAAGGAAGAGAGCAGGACAGATAAAACAGGAAACCAGCGTTCCATCTAGGGTGTAATATCCCATCTTGCTCCCAGTGTTCCCAGGATAGGCTCTGGATCCACCATGACAAGGAAGAAGTGCTTATTGGAGATGGACGAATGAATGAATGACTGAATAAATAAACATTAACAAATCATGTCAAAGTCAAAGTAATGTTTTAAAGTCAAAGTAATGTTTTAAGCAATAGCTTTTAAGCTTTAATGTCACAGACCTTACTGCATAAATAAGAGAAAATTATGATGGCAAAGGATTTTAGCTGGGTTCAACACAGTGATTTTCATGAACTGACATGAATATTGACATTATATCATCAATATTAGGATAGTTGTCACACAGTATGTGTAATAGCATCGGTCATAAGCCTTATGCTAACTAGAGCACAAATTAGCATATGACATCCAATATTATGATAATTCCTGAAAAAAATAACATTTTTGTTACTGCTATGACAGCATCTGACATCAGGCATGACAGATGTATGACATGGCTATGTCTGTATTATAGGGGTTTAATTAAAGCATGACCAAAATGGGAAAATCTCAAATCTCAAAGAAAAACATCTCATCATTATGGACATCCTAGTACATGTAATGTAATATAATACCTGTGATACCTGCACACTTAGCTTTTCTCTTCAATTCTTACATTATATAAGCTTTGAAGCTTCATATTTAATTTGGTTCAAGCATAATTAAAAATTCCTAAAACTTAAAATAAGGTATTTCTTATTATTATTTCAGAGAAACTATGAGCACAGATCACTTTCTTTCATTTCATGAGTGAACTAACATCGAGCATGTGCTGATAAAGGAGATTGGCAAGATAATGGATTAATAATGAATTCCTGAAAATAACTGACATAAATGGTTGCCTAAAACAGATTGACTGTATTCTTTAAGAAAGAAACAGACCATTGCCATAAAATTTTCTGGATATTTGATACAAGCATGCTCCCTAAAGTACATCACCAGAGTACACAAACAACTCACTACACTATAACCCAAAAACAAAAAAACCCTTTCCATCTTAGAGGGTCTTTGCTTTGTTTTTAGTGTAATTCTTGAAGATCTATGGGATCTATGAACAAAGCCTTCTTTTAAAAGATTTACTTTACATGGATGGTCGTGCTTTGTCTTTAAATGTAGAATTGTGATTTAAATGTTGTCTTCAGAATTCTGAATAATTAACCATGATTATTAAATTCAAAAATTAAATTATGTTCTGATATTTTTGGACTGTTGAATCCAAAAATATCAGAACCTGCAATTTTTTTCTCTCCGTGACAGTCTAGGGCTTTTTATTTGCATGATCATTATTTCAATGTCTGTGTTTCAGAGGAGACAGAGACAGTGCCAAAATTGAGCAAGTTCTGGTATTTAGTTATATGCAGCATGATTCATTCTATGACTTTATCCATTTAATCCAGTACAAAATCCCACTTCATCCAGGACCCAGGCCTTTTCTCTCTCGCCAGCTTGCTCTCTGTGCCACTTTCTGTTTACCTGCTACTGTATGCCCTTCTGCCTTTCACTCTCTCTCTATCTCTCTCGGTGGAAGCAGTAGTACCACTGTAGACCTCGGCTTTGGCAACGTGAAGACAAGCCCTTAGGAGAATAAGGGGGCATTTGCATAAACAAGAGATCAACAGCTCTGTCCCTTTTCCTTCCCTCTCGGTCTTCCTCCTTCTCTGCAGCATGTGGCTTTATCATCATACACTTTTATTGCAGCATAATTTTGTCTTGTTGTAAATCAATGAAACCTCAATGCCATCCACAGGGATGTAAACGTGTGCAAGAGAGGAGTAATAATCAAATAAGACAGAGACACTGTTCAGTCGTGTTTTCCACAACACAGAAAGGATCTGCATGTAAATATAACCACCACCAGTCCATTAATCCATGCTCCCTCCTGAAGTCCTTCAAGGGCTGAGAATAAAGATCCATTACTGGAATAATGCTGTGCAGAGCTGGTTACACAACACACACATGCACAAAACGGGAAGGTTAATTCACATCTCATCCACAGTCTCAACCTTGGATTAAGCCTTCTTTGTTTATACCGTTGCTCATCAGTGTATTTGTTCACAGCTGTTAACCAGCAAAAGTTTGAAAGTCATAACCTCTGAACAACATTCTGGCATTCTATGCCAGTACATTCACAAGAGCCTTTTCAAACTGCTACAATCCGATATTGTTCGCACGTGTTCGCATAAGCGTCATTGATTATTAGTGACACCATTCAATACTATATAAAGGGGTAAAACCCAAGAGGAAGACGATTTTATGATCAAATTATTTTGTGTACAGGATTGCCACTGTAAGTGATATTTTCTGTGATTTTCCAGCAAAATTGTCCCTACTGAGGGTACTTCCTGAGACAGATGTGTTGTGTTAGAGTTGCAATCAAAATTATTCAACCCCTGTTGCAAATCAGGTTTATTGTCAAAATTTATAGACTTTCAGCTGTTTGCAATGAACAAATCAAACAAAAGCAATTGAAATAGTTCAACACAACATATGCTTCAAGTGGTTTCCCCAAATTCAACTGAAAATGCAGCTTATAATGATTTCTCCACTTTCAAAATTACTCAACCCCTTCATGGCAAGCATCTTTAGTACTTAACAGAGCACCCTTTTGCTGTTATGATCTGCTGCAAATGAGATACATAGTTTCTGGCAGCGTTCCTGAGGAATCTTAGCCCATTTCTCATGAGCAATGACCTCCAGTTAAGTAATATTCTTTTGTCTGCTGCAAGCGCGTTCTTCAAAACCCACCAGAGATTTTCTATGGGGTTCAAGTCAGGTGGCTGTGATGGCCCTGTAGAATCTTCCAGGACTTCTTCTGCAACCAACCCTTGGTGGAATTTGAGGTATGCTTGGGATCATTGTCCTGTTGGAAGGTCCAATGATGCCCAAACTTCAGCTTCCTCACAGATGGCATGACGTTTTCTCCTAGGATTTCCTGATACTTCAATGAATCCATCTTGCCTTCCACACACTGCAGGGTTCCAGTGCCAGAGGATGCAAAGTAGCCCCAGAGCATCACCAAGCCACCACCATGCTTGACTGTGGACAGAGTGTTCTTTCTTCATTCTTCTTCCTCCAGACATACCGCTGAGCCATTGTGCCAAAAAGTTCCAGTTTTGTTTCATCACTCCACAGAACAGAATCCCAAAATTTCTGTGGCTTATTTATATGATTTTGAGCCGAGTTTTCTTGTGCTTTTGGGTCAGTAATGGTGTACGTCTTGGAATTCTGACATGGAAACCTTCTGCATTTAGTATGCCACCAAGTCTTTCTGTAGGTCTTATGCAGTCACTCGAGGGTTTTTCACAACCTGCCTTCTCAGAAATCTGGTTGCAGTCATTGATAGCTTCCTTTTTCTGCCTCATCCAGGTCTTTCATACACTTTCTACCCCTAGCCAGTTCATGTATTTCATGTGTTCCAGCTCAAGCACACCTGGTGCAACTAATGAAGCTCTTGATTAGTTGCATCAGCTGTGCTTGAGACAACACCTGTTTTGCATATTTGTGCTGTTGTGAGGGATTCTATTCAGAGGGTTGAATAATTATGAAACTGGAGAAATCATTATAAGTTGCAGTTTCAGTTGAATTTGGGGAAAACACTTGAAGCATTCGTTGTGTTTAACAATTTCAATTGCTTTTGTTTGATTTGTTCATGGCAAACAGCTGAAAGTCTGCACATTTTGACAATAAACCTGATTTGCAATGGTGGTTGAATAATTTTTATTGCAACTGCATATCTGTGTTTCACTATACATGTAGTGAATCATTACTGATTTAATGGATGGTAAGAACACCTAAGGGGGTCAACTACTGTGGATACAAGTGCCATTTCTATGGTCAGTCATAACAGCCATGTGTGAGCTATTACTATTTTTTTTAAGTAACAGAGAAGAAAAATACAGCAGGTAATTGTGTGATGTTCTATATGGTGCATGGCACTGCAAACATAAGTTCTTAGTTCATGTACAAAGTCTGATAACCAACCACCAATGCAACAGTGCCCCCCTCAGGAAAAAAAAAAAAAAAAACCCTGTTGAATCTAATGCAAATCTTCCTGAGACATAACAGATGACACAAATGCCATGAATAATCATTAGGTAACAGAACCATATGGCAGATTGCACCTTGAAAGTGAATACAGATGCAGGTGAACCAAAAAGTATTTAAATTGCTTATTATCCCATATTCATATTTAAAATTTTCCAAACATGCTTACAAGAAAGAAACCACTGCCTGAAGATCCATCAAGCATGATGAAAATGGAGATCTCAACCTATCCTTCCTCTCATCAGTATATATTTGGGAGCCATTTAAATATGCCTTGTCATCAGCACTGCAAGTGGTGCAAATAATTAGATGCTTCATTTATAGTACATTTTCAGCTCTCTCAACTTCAACTGGGAAATACAGTTAGTGCTACACCTGTACACCTGTTTCTCAATGCGAGGGCAGAAAGGGGGGTTGCCCCAGTTATCTCTGTATCTCACTCTGGAATTGCTGTGTAATTTGGGCCTGAATGCATGAGACCTTTAACGATCAGAAAAAGCACATTTTGAGATCCATCCAAATTGTTGTATAATTCACTTCGCTGAAAATTTGACTGTTGCATCTTTTCTAGATCGTTCTTTCAAGCCTTACAAACTAGGAAACTCGGTGTCTAACATACATAGTCTTTAAATACAGGGAAAGAAGAGGGTTGCCCTCTTTATCTCGCCATACATCTCTTTCTCTGGAGTTGCTCTAACTGAAAGGCTGTGGTTATGGCACACATGGGCTAACAGAAGAAAAGTGAGGTTGCCCACATGGCAAACAGCAACCACCTCCACCTGCCGGGACACCCCTAGTACACACTGGAAACGCACACAGGTGCGCACACACACACACACAGGCTGCTCATTACATTGTTGAAAATGATTATACAGTGGGGTCAAAAAGTCTGAGAACATATTGAAAATCTGGGATTTTTTCCCCCCACTTAAAATTTTTAAATATTTAAAACAAGGAAAATAAATGTTCAATATTTTGAATATTTAATATTCAAGATCCTGCACTATTACTAGGTCCTTGTTTAAATGTAAGCAAATTTGTGATATTGACCATGTTAACTGGTCAATTTTCCTCATGACTAACCTCTTCTGTTGAAGCATGTATTCAGACGACACTGATAGATTTGATCTAAAATGGATCATAAGGTTTTGCACAAACATGTGGAATCCATGCTAGCTCGAGTGCACACTATCATTAAAGCAAAAAGGGGGCATGCCAAATACTAAGAAATTCTGAAATTCATGTAAATATTTCAAATATCCCCAAGTTGTTGTCAGTAATATAATTTGTAATGAAAACTGTTATATTAAATTAGAAAACAATGCAAAATAGAACATTTTCAATAGTGGTCTCAGACTTGTTAACCGCACTGTATATATTAGTTGCTGCACATTCAAACTGCGAATCTCCCATTCTACCATATCCCAAAGGTGGTCTTTTGAATTTTTATATCTGGTGACTGGGAAGGCCACTGAAGTACACTGAATTCATAACTCATTATCATTGTGACATGACACTTTATTATGCTGGGTGGGGAAATTGATAAATGGATGCACATGGTCAGTAACAATCCTCAGATAGATTGTGGCATTCAGACTTTGCTCAATTGTTATTAAGGGGGCCAAAGCATGCCAAGAAAACATTTCCCACACAATTAGACTATCAGCACCACCAGCCTGACACTGCTGACACAAAGCAGGTTGGACCCATGGATTCATGTCATTGATTAAATTTCTGACCCTAACACCTGCAAATCACAGCAGAAAGCAGACCAGACAACATTTTCCAGTCTTCATATGTCCAGTTTCGTTGAGCCTGTGCCCACTGTAGCCTCAGGTTCCTGTTCTTGCCTGACAGGAGTGAAACCCGGTGTGGTGTTCTGCTGAGCCCATCTGCCTCAAGGTTCAACATGTTGTGTCACCTTTACTCCTGCTCATTCATGCAATTATTCAATTAGACTATCATGTGACAACAGTGCAATGTAGAAATTCATGCAGAAACAGGTTAAGAGCTTCAGTTAATGTTCACATCAACCATCAGGTTGGTATAAAAATGTGATCTTGTGTTTAAAAAAAGAAAAGCTAATTTCCTAGGATTTTCAAGCACAACAGTCTCTAGAGTTTCACACGAATGGTGTGGGGAAATAAATGTGTGAAAATTCCAGGTGATCAGCAGTCACTGAGATCACATTATTTTTTAATTAAATGGTCAATTAAATGGCCAGCCAATGATCAGTATTGACCCATCACTCTTCATCCATCACCACAGGAGTTTTTATAATCTTCCCTGTAAGAGATGCAATCAGTTTGAAAAAAGACTGGCTGATCATTTTGTTGAGCAGATTTCTACCATCAGAATGAGGGATTTCTCCTTTCCAGTGGCGAGACACTTCAACAGCCATGAACATAGAATTATGAGCAATGAATTAAGAGAACTTGAGGAAAAACCTCATCTACACTCACAGAACTTTGGAAATCTATGGAATGAATGTCATATTTTGACAACAGCTAATAAATCATTTTGATGATCAACCCCTTTCAGATCCTACAGCTCTGCACTTTGCTTGCACATCTGATGAAGGACTTTTTTCAGACACGTTATTCATGCAAGTTCATCGATACAAATTAAGGTATGATAACGACGATGGCAATATTCCAGCTTTGCACTACACAGGCATAACACTGCAAATAGTCTCAGCTATTCATCTCAGCTATTTTTCTACTAACATGTCTGATTTCAAACTGTGTAACAGAGTGTCTCTTTGCTGAAAAGGTCTTGTTCCTTTCTGGCATGTTCCAACACTTCCACCCACCAATTAAATGCGAGATGACGGCAAAGGGCATTAAAAATGCACAGCCACAGACAGAGCAGGCAGCTGAAATATGCACACAATCTTCTTAATGTTTTAGAGAAGTAAATTAACAGTCATAGTTCAGCTACCTTACTTGAATTCCTGACACCTCTCAAATACTCTAAAAGGTTAAAGGGGGAAAAAAGCCACGTATGTAAGGGTGGATAAATTACAGAACATATTGTGAAATAACACATACTACTCAATAACAGACATTTTTATAATTTCTTTAAAATGTCATAAAAAGCAAAACCAGGAATAAAAGGGCAACTTTGAGTCATAGACTAAAATACATGGCTTTTAATCTGGTTTTCAAATGCTTACAAAGGGAAAACAGAAAAAAAATATTAAAGCGTTTTGTTCCAGCGAATAAAGCACAGTATGATGCATCCTGTAATGGCATGTACTTAATTGCTCTCCCAAGAGTGTACTCAGTGGGTCGCCCAAAGAAGCAGCTACAGTTTCTCGTATACAGACATGTGACGTTGCTGTTGTTCTCTGGTTGTTTGCAGTGCCCTGGGCCTTTTTATGCACAGATGGTTTTTGTTGAAAATGCCCTGTGCTAATACACAGGATTAAGGCAGCAACACTTTAAACCTCAACTGCTTCCATTTATAGGCTGTATGGTTGTTGGGAACTTTTCTTTAAAAAAAAGGACATCCGGGAAAGATTTGCCACAGTTCAGTGTGCTGAAAAACACAGCACAAAGTCTTCTCATTTAATATGCATTGTAAATATTTTAATGATTCTCACTTTTTTATCATTTACTTGGCAACTATGGAGCTGTTACATTTGATCCAAATTCTGTCAAAGTGTGGGCACTTACAAGTCATGATGATCCACAGTTGCTGGATTTGACAGGATACTTGTGAGACAGTGCAACATTGTCATAATCGAAGGTGTCATCCAGACTGAAAGGCACAACCTCCTCAGTTTCACTCTGGGGAGAGAAAATGATGTCACAGCTCTGCAAATTTGAAAATGAAACACAAGCTTTGCTCCAATTTCACTGCATGTTTATGGAATTAACTAAATTACATTGCTTGAACCCAATTCAAACGGTTTGAATCAATTTAGTTAAATTGCCATTTCACTTCAGTGCTACTGACTATCTGATGAAAGCCTATTATCAGATTGATGTGAGAGTGTATAACTCTAAAAGTTAGTAACTCTAAAGGAACATATGAATTTAGAGAGTCATAAGTGATTAATAGTTTGTATACCTGACTGTCTGTATTGCTGGGTCGAGTGGGTCCCCTATAGTCCATATCAGTAGAGGAGAGCTCAAGCTGTGTGCGGTGACAGAAAACAGGAGTGTGGGCTGGCAAATCTTCCTCAACCTCACCAGGAAGCACACACACATCTTACAGGAAGAGGACAACATTAATAACCTACTGCATGTGCATATGCATATCATTATGAAAAGTTGAGTTGCTTAAAACACACACAAATGTTAAATTTGTATTTACAAGAAAGCAAGCATATTCAACAAAATAAATAAGTGTTAGAAAGACACTAAAAATGAGCACTGAGCAAGGGAGTAGTCAACAACTGGCAGTTTCCGATGAAGACCCAGCAAAGTATTTTAGCTAAACTAACCGAGTGCTTGAAAAACTACTGTAACAAAGTGAATAAACATATGGAGAAATGAAAAATATAGTTCAGCTCTGCTGTGGTTTATCTAATCACATGCATTTGTGTAAATTATTTAGCTGAAGGTAGCTCAGTGGACTGAAGACTAGCTACAGGGCTATAGACATCAGAAAGGGGAGAGTTTTCACAGACCTTCATATATTTTACATTTTATTTACCCTCTCTATTCTGATTAGTGAAATGGCATGTCTTGCCTTAAAAATATCAGCAATGAGATATTTAAATACAAATGGATAAAGAATCCATCAGATTCAAAACAGATAAATCTCATCTGCTCAGAGTCTGAGTGTCACGTATTGGAGGCGCGGATGGATGCAAATGCAGATAAGAGGTTTATTAAAGAGAAGCAGGCAGACAAATCCAAAACATGAGACAATAGCATGGTCAAAAACAGGCAATAGGTCAGGCAATCAGCAAACGGGCATAAAGTAGGCAAAACAGAATCGAAGAACAAGGGCAAGAACAAGATCAAAACTATAACACATGAAACGCGGAACAAAGGCTTGGTAAAACGGAAAACTCACGTAATACTACGCAAAGTGCAAAGAGACACGAGGGGTTTAAATGACAAACGTAATCAAGGGTGACCACAAAACAGCTGAGACTAATGATGACACATACGGGAAACAACCAGTGAAAATACAGGGGCGGAGACAGGACATAAAACATAACAAATGCACATGAAGACAGTAAACAAAGTCAGTGTCACTGAAAGCCGAAAAGCATGCACTCGCACATCGAGCTCGTGCTTCAGGTTTCCGAGCACGGTGCTGTAGCATGCAGCATGCTTGGAAACCCAAAGCGTGAGCTCGGAGTTGTACAATACGATCAGAATAAAAACTACAACTCCAAAATGCATCTACAGTTACTTTCACACTGCTTTTCATCACCTCAGTCAACCGAACAAGTGTGTAAATACTGCAAAGCAGCCATTATGATGACAAGAGTAACACTGGACATCATCTGCTACTCTCAACTTGCCGATCTCACAAACTGCCATCTTTTATTTATCACGCAAAATGACCTGAACCTGCGACTGTGACCTGCTTGTGTAGCAAAGCAGCATCGGGCGTGAATAAATTAATAATAATTCTAACGCTACAGGGGGGTTTTAATTCAGACTTCTTTATTAAATAATTCCTCACCAATCATAATCAAGAGTAGTAACTGTTCAGTCTGCAAACATACAGTACGCTGCCGCTCTCCCTTCACCAACTCCAATAGACTTAAACTCACGGTTGCCAGATATCACTAGAAAAGCCAACTCCAGTTTCCATGTTTTGATATAATCACCCAAAAAACACAATATTATCAGCAGACATGGCAACACTGTACTGGGGGATCCGATCTAAAAGGAACAACTGATAAACAAACAAAAAAACTAATAAAATGTAAAGACAGAAGATGTGCTTAGTTATAATAAATCATTTAATAAAAAATAGATATTATAATAACTTCATAAACTATAAATAAAATGAGAAATGAAGTAATGTTTAATTACTATGGGTTTCATTTAATATCAATTTGACATTAAGCTTAGTTCGCTATTTCCTTAGAAGGCTATTAGCCTTTTTCCTAATAGGGATCATGCTTGTGTTAGTCTACTTTTAATTAGGACTCTTTATTGTTTAAGACATTTAAAAATAAATATTTTATGCTTGTTTATTTATCAATTAACCAACAGTATTTCTCATTGCTATTATTTTAATTCAATTAACAGTGACCATGAGCAGAGAGCTTACATTTAACTGTTTATGACAGACCTCCTGATTAAAGCTTTAGCCAAAAAAAAAAAAAAGATTGGTATCTGGATCGGTATCGGTCGTAAAAATCCTGATCAGTGCACTCCTAATGAACACCATTAAACTAAAGCGCTTTGCATCTGACGGATAAATGAACTCACCCAATCACATCTTATATGAGATTATTCGGATATAAACACAATATACGCAGAGTGGTTCGAGAATTGGTTCCAGCCCAGAACCATGACAGTGGAAAATGGCTAATAGTGTAGCTTTAAATATATTTATGAGGAGCAGACTTCAAAGACTGAACATTGAAGTTTTTTGTATTTGTTTACAAGGTGGAACAAGTCAACGTTTTTTTTTGTTTGTTTGTTTTTGCATACAGCCTGTAAAATTAAATGAAAATATTACATTTAGTTTATCAGAAGGTAAATTAATTTGCAATGGCTCACATTATGTTCCTTAATTCTGTCATAATTTACAAGCTCAAGTTTTCTCATGCCTACTTGTGTGTTATATTGTGGCACATTAACGTTACCATCTATAAAATAAAATAAAAACCTAAACTTCAACCGTGCTCCTAAAGTTTTTGACTGTGCTCCTAAATTTCTGTAATTAGGAGCACAACTGCTCCTAAAAGAAATTGTTCCCGTAGAGTCCTGAAGCATCACAAAAGAAGAATGCTTTTGATTTCAGTGGGTGGTCAGCTTGATACAGTTATCACAAGCAAGGGATATGCAACCAAATATTAAGTGTTATTTACTTTAAGACATTTAAAATCTGTTCCAATACTTTTGCTCACCTAAAAATTGTGTGATCCTGACCATATTCTAAGTTGTTTAACACATCTAGATGCAAATGAAAGCTGAAATTCTGATCCATCATCACATATTCATCTTTTGATCATCTTTTGAAGTAATGTTGAGGTTTTATAGCAGGACTATTGAGATACTGACAACCATTATCAAATGAGTATACTTTATATGTGCAGAATTCTATTTAAAAATGCTGTATCTGCATTAAGCGGCAATGAAAATTTCACTCTGACACATCACATACACAAGCCATCCTCTCATCCTGTTGCACTCCCTCTCAGCACATCTATGTGTGTCTGGACGTGTGTGCGCTGCTGTGTGAAAATGCTTGGCAGGAGTGTAAGCAATGCTGATCTTAATTAAAGCATAATTAAAGCTAATTACTCACCCAGTGAATGTCATATTTTTTCCTGAGAGTGAAGCAAGCATCTGTGTGTGTGTGTGTGCGACCCTTGGGTACATAAACATTGGTTGGTTATATCCACATTTCCCTTCTCTGGGCTGCTTGTATTGATAATGCAGCATCACAAAAGCAAAGTCATTAACAATCAGAATAAAACAACAGGGGAAGAATCTTCATTCTATTAATGAATCAGAAAAGCTGCTGTTAGGTCTTCTCATAAAGTATTCATTGCCCATAAACAGCTGGAGGAAGCAAATACAGCCTATGCACATTCTTGGAGTCTTGCTCCAACTGGCCCAGAAGCTTGACAGGGCACCTACTTCCCAAACTGGTATAGGATCTGTACGCCAGCCATGTGTCACTGAAACCTGCCATAAGGATAATTACACAGTGTTCTGTGTCAGGCTGAGCTCTGCATGCATTCATTCTCTCTCTCTCTTTATCTCTCAATCTCTCTGATATTTCTGATATTTTACATATCACAGTAGCTGCATAATTACTCATACTAATTAGTGTGGAGTTCAGACTATTTTCCTGATAGTCACTGCCTTTGACTGACATCCAAAATGCCACACCTTGTGGTTTTCACACAGACTGATATCATCTTTTAATATTCCCTGACTCTTATCCCTATCTTTTACCATAACATCCTAGAGAAACCTACGTCTGTGTGCACTGAGCATCATCCTCACTATGAGCTTACTCTACATGCATGGCTTCTGTGGAGAGTTTCTGTGGCCCAGCTTTCTTTAATTAGAGGTCATTAGCACTAAAGCAGAGGCTCATGGAGATGAATAGCCAGGCTGATGCGTGTTCTCTCTCATTATAGGCCTGCTCGGTGAGCATATTAAAGCATGCCAGTAAAGCTGCTACCCTCTTGTCTAAGAACAGGCCAACAGACCAGTCACTCATAATTAGCAGGGACTGAATATGCATAATAAATAGTAATACATTTAAATCGGATGGCTGGAGGCCCTAATTACCAAAATAGTGCACACACGATTCTCAATAAACCATAATAAATGTAAGGTTAACCAATGCTTTTTATATGTACACATTACTGCCTATGCAATTACTGTATATGATCACTCTATTGCAGTGCCAAGCAGCATATCTTTGAATATCCAAAACACATTTCTTGAATAAAATCTGCATAAGCCCATTCAAATTAAATCTATGGCACAGTGCGTTTGATGGACAACTTAATGATATCCAGCCTGCCCTAAGTAAAACATCAAGATTAATGTACACACTTCTTGTTCCTGAATAAATTAGCATTCCTATTTTTAATACAACATATTGTGATGTATTGCACACATCTTAAGATAAACTATAATTTACCTTCTGTGTTATGAAAGTATTCAGTCTCATCCTCTGCGTCAACCTGTTGAAAATAAGATATATTAAAACTTTTTAAAAAATTTTTTTAACTGTTTAGCATGCATTACTGCAAAATCACTTTTAAAAAAACCACACACCATCCAGCTAAGCTTTCATCAGTGCCACAGTTCCTGATTGCACATTATTACGCCTCCCTTACTCTCCTTAAAACCGGAAGTGCAGGAAGAAATTGTCTGAATGCTTTATCCGTTCTTTCAAAGGCCAATGGCAAGTAGATTAGCATCTCTAAATTGTCCATAGTGTGTGAGTGGGTGTGATAATGTGGGTGCAGTTATGCCTTCTAGTGGGTTGGCACCCCGTCCAGGATGTCCTCCGCCTTATGCCCTGAGTCCCCTGGGATAGGCTCCAGGATCCCTGCGACCCTGTGTAGGATAAGCAGTATAGAAATAGGATGGATGCCTGCTATGGCCCTTCGTATGGTAGAAATGTTCACTTTGAGATCACTCTGAGATTGGAAGCTGTGGAAGTTTAGAGACGTTGTGCAGGGAGGGGCACAGCAGTGCTCATGAAATTTCTTCATTTGTCTTTGAAAACACTTGGTCTTAAATACCTTACAGCAGACAATAATTCTGAATGTGTTAGGAAGGGCAAACAGTGCTGATGAATATAAAGAGTGCCACCTGAAACTCAAGAACCACACAATTTTAAAACAGAAATGCATCATAGTGCTTACTACAAGTAGCCCATTACATATTTTTTAAAATCTGATCATGCATAGTGTCTTTCCATCTTGTAAATACAGAAACTATAACATATAAACTATAACATGTAAATACAGAAACTATAACATATTAGAACAAATGCATTAATATAAACCTTGCAGCCAGACCTACTGCCAGCGTTGCACTGTTACAGAAAAGTAATCAAAACCTTCTGAGCAAACAGAACTGAGCATTCAATAGCACTTTGGTATACAAACAATTTTAATCCATCATATAGAATTTCTTGTTGAGCACTTGTGACTCTATGGAAACAATCTTTTTATTTTCCTCCAAGTTTCCACACAGAAAACAACAGATATCTGTTTAACTGTTTACATGCACTGGGTATCCTGATTAAATCCAAGTGGCTTTACCAGATTGCTTTAAAATCAGACAAAAGCCTTACTTTAATTTTAGAAATCTTTAGAGTATCTTGATACTTAATCTGATTATTATCATATTATTAAGGTGTAAACACACTTACTATGCCTATTTAGCTATGACAGATGGATGTGTGTGTGTGTGTGTGTGTGTGTGTGTGTGTGTGTGTGAGACAAGATACTGTCTTTACCTTCAATCTAAAGTGTCTAGAGTCTGTCCACTGAAAACACACTCTGCAATAACAGAGTTATCATTCTTAGTCTTTCATTTCTGTTTATACTGTCATGTACAGTATGTATAAGTATGTACAGCACCACACACTATAATGTCACTGCCATGTCAGTGTCCTTTGCTGTGTGATGGTTTCTTTGCATTGATGGATGTGCTACAGAATGTTGTGTAAGTGTGTACACTTGTGTAGGTGTTTTGTGTACAGGGTAAGATGGCATTAATAATCCTGCTGAATAAAACTCATATCATCTTCTATCATTTACAAACAGATCAAGCAAGTTGTGTGTGAAGAATATTAGATAACTTTTTTTTTTTTATTAAATGCATACCAATTCTAAATATATATGAGTGTGTTAGGGGAGATAATGACTCACAGTTTCTAAATGTATTAAAAGATATTTAACAGTTGGTGATCACAGTGAAAATGGTTAGCATGTGGAAAATAGATAACAGATCTTCTAGATGTTGCATTTTGAAAAGCTTTTGTTCCGTTCAAACTGACAACAAAAAAGGCACCAAAGGAAATACAACAAAGACACTATTAACAGTTGATTCAACAGCACTGCACAATACAAAGATTACATTATATCTTTACATGCTCACATCCACTATCTGTGATAAAGTTCATCTGATAACTTGTTAATACAGAAGTCTCAGTAAGTGTTACTGCACTCAATATGAGCTAAACATGCACATATAATCATAAATCAATAGCATTCCTTTACTATTCCTTTACTTCCTTTTTATTCCTTTGCTCATTCCATAAATGGTGCTGCACCACTGAGATTGTTGAACAGGTTGTTATTGAACAGGTTTATCTCATTCTGGTTCCAACAGCTAAATATGGCACCAGCTTTCTCTGCATTGACATGTCTAGCACTGTAAGTACAGTGTGGTATTGACATCAGTTGATGTCCTGTAAACCAGAACCCTGGAGAGATCAATATATAACACGGCAAGGGGTCTTGGGTACCTTTCAGTCACACAAGAACCATACACACATCAGGAGGAAGTCATTAATTGCTGGAGGTGGTCCGTTTTCTGAAAGTGCTGGAGCGTGTGTGTGCGTGTGTGTGTGTGTGTGTGTGTGTGTGTGTACATAAAGACAGAATAGGCAAAAGGAAATTAGATGTTGAATTTGAAAAGGATTTGACTGAGGTTCTGTA
This sequence comes from Ictalurus furcatus, assembly GCF_023375685.1. NCBI lineage: Eukaryota > Metazoa > Chordata > Actinopteri > Siluriformes > Ictaluridae > Ictalurus > Ictalurus furcatus. The sequence continues at coordinate 14,703,954 of NC_071268.1, read as the reverse complement.
AGTAGATCTGTAGTCCTGCAGTCCTCACTGTGGTCTCTCTGTGTTTTGCTCTTGCTTTTTTGTTTGCTTGTTTGTTCTTTTGTCCATCCCACTGCAAATTAATTTAACCCCAAATCAAATGCAAATTCCTCACATGAACTCCCAGGTCCTGTACTTTCTAGTCATTCATTACAACAGTGCCAACAATGTCATGAGGTTCTCTTAGGACACTGCTGTCATGGTGCTGATATTCAGCTTACAAGGACAAACTTGATCTTCTTACCACCTGGCACACCGACAATATTCTGTCCTTAAATGTTCAGATAATCAATTAATTTGTTGTTGACTTTAGGAGAAAGCAGACAAACTATTCCCTGCTTTTGCAGGTCTGCCACTGAAATGGCTGCCAACTTCAGGTAGCAGATTTATATCTCAAAAGGACCTCACCTTGTCCATATATGCTACTCCCTAGAAAGATTCAATAAGCTAATCTGTCTTCCTGAACTTTTCACAGCTTCTACAGCTACTGTAGAAACTGTCCTCAGTATGACAGTAAAAGTCACACAGTGTCATCGCAAGAATATCAGGAGCAGACCAATTAGAAGTTCTTCTCGTTGATGCTGTTCGGCAAATAGTACCAGAGCAGCTACATCACAGACCTGCAGGACAGTGTCTTATTAGTTTTCTTAACCACATGTCCTCCTCCAGTGTACATAAGCAGAGCAAGCCATTTGCACTGTTCAATGTTTAATGGGCACCAAAATAACATTGATGCCTCATAGCTCCAGGGTCCCTGGTTCAATTCTCAGCTCGAGTTACTGTCTGAGTTTTGCATGTCTTCCCTGTTTATATGATGAAGGTTAATGAATGAATAAATAATGCTTTATGTCTCAGTATGACACACAATATTGTCAATCTATTGCTTGTCATCATATTGCACTGTATGATGATGTTTAATTCCAGGCCTGGACTCTTCTAACTCTGTAGCCTGAGGAATCTCAAATTTATTTCTGTCGTACACACAGTGGTGTCAATTAACCACAAGAGTCACTCACATTCATATTCCTGAGCATGCAGCAGACAATAAAACTATTTAAATAAATGGAAACAGACATTTTGCAACATTAGATGCTTACAGCTGAATAAACATGGTTGATCTCATGATTGTAAACCAATATTACAGAAAGTCGAGATACCCAGTTAAGGTGTGAGCAAAAATCAAATATAGTATCTAAAACTAAAGCTACCTGCTGCTAGGGCTGCACGATTATGGCCAAAATGATAATCACGATTATCAATACTGAGATCATGATTATTCATTGATTTTAGGGGCAACATATTTTTATTGCACTTTCACATTTAAATAAACAGACCGCTGCTTTCACCTCCATGTTGTGCTACGTTAATGTACAAATTTTTGCATCAAATTAGACTGGTCCTTAAAGAGCATCATCTCGTAGAAGCAAAATATAAATAGTACATAGTACCCAAAATATAGGATAAGTAAAAATAAAAATGCCATCAACCAAATGAAAATATGCATCAAATATAACAATATGCAACCAAATGAAAACAAGTCAGGCATATGCAGAAAAGGCAATAACAGTGTTTACAGGATTAGAGATGCAGCCAAATCACCCAATAGAGCGGTGACGCAAGGATGACGTCATTTTGCACCGGAACCTGGAAGTTTGCTTAACTATGGTTCCCTCGACAAAATCCAATAGGATTTCCCCATAGACTTTTGAATTATTGCAAAAAATAAGCTCTGTGATCAACAAAAGATTACAATACTAACACGTTTTGTCAATCAAGATAATTTTCACAAATGAACACAACTTTTATGAAGTTGAAGCCTAAATACAATCACCAGAAATAAACATCTAACAGTATGCTATAAACAAACTACACCACGGTCTCTCGACTTCAGCGTCACCATCACCAAGCTTCCAAGAACTTTTCCAAACTTGATTTTAAACATTTTCCATAATATGGATTTACTCTGTAGATGAATCTTCATCCATATATATATATATATATATATATATATATATATATATATATATATATATATATATATATATATATATATATATATATATATATGGATGAAGATTCATCTACAGAGTAAATTTTTATTTATGTATTTTTTTTTTTAAGGAATTGTGCACAGCACACCTGAACCAGTTTATCTGCAAAGTTTTTTTCCTGTTCGGCGTGATTACATTTAATGTCCCTGACAACCTCTGTAGTGCCATTTAGCAACTTGTTAGTGTCATGATTTCCCCTCGCGCAAGCGCTGGCGCATGCAGCGCACTCTTTTAGTGACATTGACTTTGTTTACTTTCTACATGTGCATGTGTTATGATTTCTGTCCTGTCTCTGCCCCTGTATTGTCACTGGTTGTTCCCTTATATGTCATCATTAGTCTCAGCTGTTTTGTGTTCACCCTTAATTACGTTTGTCATTTAAACCACTCGTGTCTCATTGTTCGACGCAAAGTATTGCGTAGGTTTTCTGTGTGCCAAGTGTTTGTTCATAGTTTCACAGCTCCTGTTCTCGACCTCGTTGTCCGATTCTTGTTTAGCCTTGTTTATATCCGTTTGCCGATCGTCTGACCGGTTGCCTGTTTTTGACCACGCTATTGTCTCATGTTTTGGATTTGTCTGCCTCTCTTCAATAAAGCTCTTATCTGCACTTCCACCCATCCTAAACCCTCATTACATGACAGTTAGCAACCACCTTTTTCAATACATGTAAAAGTTTTTTGTTTTAAATCATGAGTGGGGTTTTACTGGCGTATTTTATGTCGTAGAATAAAATGTGAAAATATGTGTTCACCACAGACCTTATTTCAGGGTTTTAACCAAAATCCCATTAAAAAAACCAATTGACTTTGGGATGGAACAGGAAGGGCTAACTCGTGCAAACTCGTTTCCGGGTTGGCGTACAAAATGACGTCATCCCTGTGCCACTCTATGGTGATTGGCTGTAAGTTTAGGAAGCACTTGATTTGATATGCAGCTGAGTTTTCAATTAGTGGAAGATGAACTTTAAAAGTCAATATCGCAGTCTATCATTTTCATGTAATCATGGGCAGTCAAAATCATAATTGCGATCAATATTCGATTAATTGTGCAGCCCTACCTGCCGCTATTAAATGCCTTGAAGACAAAGCATCGGCACCAGAATATTTTATTAGCACAATATTAACTAGAAAAACTGCAAATTAAATGGTAAAATAAATGTGCAGACACAACAAATACATTGTAAATATTTAAACCCAGAGTTTATAGAGGCTGTTTTTCCCTCTGTCATTGCCCTGGCAAGTGAACAACATGCTTTACTATCAGTCTCCCACAATGCTTGATCATTTAGCCAAAAACACTGAGAAAGTTTGTGGACACCTGGCCATCACACTCATATATGCTTTTTGCACAAAATCCAAATTGCTGATATAACAACCTCCACTCTTCTGGGAAGGCTTTCCACTGGATTTTGGAACATGGCTGCGGGGATTTGTGCTTATTCAGCCACAAGAGCACTAGCGGGGTTCAAACAGATGCTTCATGATAAAATTCCAGGACTTTCAAGGACTTTTCAAGCACAACTTTTTTGGTTTGTTTTCAAGGGCCTATACAAGAGCTGTCATTCAAACATATTCTTTATTTTTTCTTTTATAATGAAAAATTAAATAAATAAATAAACAAACAATTTTTAAAAACACAACCAATTTTTATATGGCACCTTTTCCAGCCATGCTGGAAAAAATTTGCATTTCCCATGCATTGCTTTGTCTTCACCATAACGTCAATATACCAACAACTTTCAACAGAAATTCGCTAAATGTCGCTAGGTGACATCATGCACTAATTAGCATTTCATTACATCACTGCATCGTATTTACATTCTGCCTAGTGTCAGTCCTTTACATCTGTTTGCTTCTTTCCTACTCTTTGTGCTCAAATACTGTACAAAGATTTAATATTTGATTCCTTAAGGCACATGAACTTTGACAAATAAGGCTACAGGTAATTGGCTCTCTCATTATTGGAATCAGACACCATCACCTGCTCCATAATGGATAATAAGGATGAATAATCAATACTTCTGATAGGCCAATAATAATACATGCAATAATCTTTTTTTTTTTTTTTTACCACTGATTAATGAATCGTGGAAATACTAACAAGTAATAAGGTAAGACAGGATCTTTTCTCTTGAAACTTATTGATTTATTTTATTTTATTTGTAAGTAAATGTAAACATTGTGTTGCGTTGCCTATTAACAATAAAGCGCCAGTAATATTATCTGTATCAGAGAACAAACTAGTGTTTATAGTGTTAATTTATTATGATATTATCATTTACCTGCCCCATGCATCATGTAACAAACTGTGGTCTCTTCCTATTCATGCGAGTTACAATGAGGCTCTTAATTCGTGTGAAGCAAGGAGGCACAGCAGATATGCAATGAAGAGGACTGTTGTAACTGGACAAAAAAAAAAATAACGATTGGTTGTGCTACATCGCTACTCTTTTTAAAAAACTCATTACTGGAAAAGCTACACTATTTAAACAGTCATGAAATCCCCCTCTTTCAGCTCAAGTCTACCTCACAATCTTTTTGAAAAATGCAACTTAAATGGGCATGGATGGCTGTGAGAAGAAGGGAGGGGAGTGGGCGTGGCAAGGCAGGGACGCAAGAGGGGTGCGAGCAACTGTCATCTGTCAGTGGCCCATGCCGACTCTCTCTAAAAATCAGGGGTAAAGTGTGAGGAATTATAAGATTTTTAAAGCTGGCAAAGTTAAAGTACAATGAAATACATTCACTACCGTCTGTTTTTCCCATTAAAAGTAACTGAATGCCCTGTTACATATATTAGATTAATTGTAATTTTGTATAATTGTATACATATAAATGTACATATACAATCATTATTATTATTATAAATGTATAAACGTGTTTCTATACACACTATAAATTGTTTTAACACGTTTCACGATGGGGGTGTACATCAGGAGTAGCGGCAGATATCGGTGATTAGATTGACCAGGGTTGGGGAGGATGATGACTTTATTAGCTCAGTCACATTAGTGTAGACATGATCCAAAGTATTGTCACCTCTTGTGGGACAGGAGGCATTTAGAAAAAATCTGGGAAGTGCAATCCTTGATCGTGATTGAAATCACCAGCAATAATAAAAGCACCGTCTGGATGTTCTGTTTGTAGCTTGCTAATGCTAACCCCAAGTTCTTTCATTGCTAGCTTAGCATTAGCCTCCGGGGGGGGACATACACAGCAGCGATTATGGCACATATAAGCTCATGTGGTAGATTGAAGGGTCTACACTTAATAATGAGTTACTCAACATCAACAGAGCAATGTGTCTTTGTAACAACAGTGCCTGTACACCAACCTTTATTTACACAGATGCCAACACCTCCTCCTCTGCTGTTCAGTGTCCACTGCTGTTCTGTCAGCTCTGAAAAAGTTGTGTCCCTCAAGCTCCATTGTGCTGTTTGGAGTGCAGCCATTGAGCCAAGTTCCACAACATAAGAATCACAACATTACAGTCCATAAGTATTTCCTGATTTATCCATAGCCGTAGTTCGTCAATCTTGTTCGCCAGAGACCTTACATTATCTAGAAATAAGCTAGGTAGTGCAGGTCGATGAGGGTCAGCCTTTAGCTTAGCACACTGGCCTCCTCGTTTGCCCAGTCTTTGTTTATGGTCTCGCCATGAACACCTGCTACTGTCGAATTGGCTGACGTGCCTGAGTGTGGTGTTCTGATAATCTCCGGAGGTAACTGGTGAGAGTAGAATCCATTGTCTAATGCAGTGTCCATGCATCAAAGTTTTATATCCAAAAGTGACTGTCGGCTGTATGAAATGTATGCATAGCTGAATCAAACAATTAAACAGAAAACCGCTAAGTAGATTACTGCTATTTTGCAAAAACCAGTTGGACACCAAGCATAGATTTGCACTTAACAATGAGATGGGACGACGGCGGGCCGTGGAGTTTTAAGCAGTTTAATTAGAGCAAAAGGCAAGTAAAACTCTTCCGGTTAAAAATTAGACACATACCTCCTTTGAAGGGATGGAAAAGCACCATGTGCTGTCATGAATAATTAAAAGACAGACAAGTGTCATCGAAGTACTATAGCACATTGCCATGTCACTGCCTGTGACGTGTAACACGATGTAGATTTTAAACCCGGAAGACGAAAATAGCGTCCATAGAAAATAGTTATAAAGTTTTCTCCTACAATTAAAATGAACAGATGCTAACATTGTTTATGATGTGCGACGTGATGGATGTTAGAAGTGATAGAATGTCTCTTATTTTTTCTCTCACACTTAATGTGTTCTTCTCCCTCTGCCACTCACTGTACAGAGTAGCCGCATAGATAGGTGTACCTGCGGTGGGAAAGCAGGACCTCACGCTCACGGGGCAGTACTGGCCACTCACTTCTACAAAGTAGCTAAGGTTTGTCCAAAAATTTACTAAAGGAGTCTGAAAAGTGGACCACAGCTGTCTCTGTCAAAATGTGTAAGCGAATAGTGGAAGGAGAGGGAGGGGGAGGGGCTGCAACGGGGTTTCATATATTGAGTGAAAGTATTATATTCATGTTCTATCGAAAACAAACACTTTAAAGTATTTAGTAATTTCGTATTTATTGACTTTTTAAAATTCAAGCACTTTTTAAGCACCACTAGATTTAAAAAATGGCTACTTTCACGGTTTTCCAGTACATAAATTTCAAAAAGCCAAATTCAAGCAGTTCAAGCACTTCAAACACCTTGTTCAAACCCTGCACTAGGGAGGAGGGCGAAGAGGCCTGGGGTTCAGTCTGAGTACCACTTCATCCCAAAGGTGTTCAGTGGGGTTGAGGTCAGGGCTCTGTTCAGGCCACTGGAGTTCTTCCACTCCAAAATTGGCAAACCATGTGTTTATGGACCTTGCTTTGTGCACAGGAGCATTGTCATGATGATACAGGTATGGGCCCCTCACTTCCAGTTAAGGGAAATCTTAATGCTACACCATACAAAGACATTCTATACAACTGTGTGCTTCCAACTTTGTAGTAACAACAGTTTGTGGAAGAACCACATATGGGTGTGATGGTCAGGTGTCCACATACTTTTGGTCATATAGTGCATGTTTATATAATTTTGATACCATGATAAACTATGTCACGTTATAACACAGCACTACTGAATTCTCGATTCTGATTGGTCAGAAGGTGCTCATTAATTTTCTATAGCAACATGGCTCTGACAGTAGTTTATTATTGCAGGTTTATATTAATGCGCTTGTTCCAATGTTACTGTTTCTGTAGTAACAACTTAAACAGAGAATTATGAAACATTTCAGGACATGATGATGTTGGAAAATAACTATAGGCTGGTAACCACAACATTGTTAATTATTTACTAATAACTGTACACCATGGCTTGTTTTATACCTTACATACCACATGCATAATTTTATAAAATATAATGTATATTTACTTGATTCTAGATCTATTTACAGAAAAAGGTAGATCAGCTACATAAAATATAATTTAAAATATCGAATAATCAAATGTTTAATTTCCCCTCCTCTTCCTTGTTAAATAATGTTACTGAATAAATATACAGTATACTACGAGTATAATTTAACACAAAGGTTTTCAAATGTGTCACTACAGTTGCACACTTAAATATTGTAATTGTTCATCATGAAAGTGTCTCCTGATCTCTGCATGCTCTATTCACGCATTCACCTTTCTGTCCACGTTCACGTCGTCTCTTCTGTCCAGCTCTACAAGATCAGTTTTGTTTTCTTCTTCAGGAACTTTCAAACACCCAGCAGTCACATTCTCTATAACAGAGAATAAAGCAGAGACAAGAAGACTACTAATTATGAAATACTGTACAACATGTTTATTTATGTACTATTTTGGTGTGATAGTTTTCTACATGAGAGGTATCTATAGTGACTGACCTGTGCTCAGGTGTGTGAAGGTGGACAGGAAGTGCTCATATGATTGCTCTGGTAAGTTACAGAACAGTTCAAGAGCTGCCATCATGGATTGAGGAACGGCATCTGAACCATCTTGTAAACCAGGCATCTCGCCAAACCTACAAGGACAACAGACAGAGACAGGAAATTTCAATACCAAAGAGAAAGCAAAATCTTTTAAAAATCACTATCTTTCAAACTGCATACAATAAACCAACCCAGTGGCAATTTATATGTAGGGAAGCAGATGTGGGTGCAGAAATAATAAAGTGAGACAGATGATTAGAGAGTTAGACTGCACTACTTGTTAGGTCACTTAATCACATAATACACATTATAGCCATATTAGCCCTGATTAAGGTGAACTTATTATTTCAGTTCAATTACGATTAGCAGAGAGAGGAGACGATTACAGTGGCATCAAAATATAATGAACGATGACGCAAAATGATCTTTGGAACATCTTAGACTTCCTTTATTAATCCCCAAGGGGAAATTAAGGTATTACAGCAGCAATAACTGAAAAACAAAACCACAAGACAATAATACACAATACAGTGAGTCAATAAACACAATAATCTGAATATTATCAATTATAAAATACAGTGCAATTACCTAATTAGCAAAAAAACTCGTACCATCAAACAATGCCCCTCAATCACTTAATCCAAGCAAAATATTCCAATGTATTGTTTAAGAGATATTATAGTAAATAACTAAAAATAATAAAAATAAATAGTGTCCATTCATGTCTCAACAGAAGTACAAATACACATATACGCATGCTATACATACCCATATACATCCCTACACACGCACACACATATGTGTACATACACACACACATCTAACCATAGAAATGCATATACATATACATATCCAGATTATTCCACACATACTTCAAATAACAGTGCAGTTGCACAGCCTAACTGCTGTAGGAATAAAATACCTAAAATATCTCTCCTTCTTACACCAAGGTGGAATCAACCTCCTGCTATGTACTCTCCTGTGCACCAACGATACTACTTAAAGGGTGAGCAGTTTCACACAAAATGACAGAGTTTGGCCAGCATTCTCCTATCCATCACCATCTCCAGCAGGTCAAGACTAGTCGCCAAAACAGAGCTGATCACTGATCCTGGTTCCATTTCCCCAGAACACAAGAGCATAGAAAAGCACTGCCGCCACAACAGACTCATAAAAAGGAATGGAGCATTTCCCCCTGAACTCCAAAAGATCTCAGCCTCCTTAAAAAAAAAAAATACAAAAAAGGCCAGAGCCGTTTCCATCATCTCAGTGTTAGTGGCCCAGATAAATTTGTTGTCCAAGTGCACTCCCAAATATTTATAGGAGGTGACTATCTGAATCTCTTCACCATTAATTCTGATGAGAGACACTGCATGTTTAGATCTCCTAAAATCAATCACCATCTTAGCTTTGTTTGTGTTAAGATGGAGACGGTTCTGCTTGCACCAGTCCATAAAGCTTTCCACCACACTCCTATACTCTTCTTCCTTTCCTTCACTTATAGATTTTAAATTTTTATATTTATGGCATTTTTGGCAGACGCTCTTATCCGGAGCAACTTACATTTATCACAATTATACATCTAAGTAGTTGAGGGTTGAGGGCCTTTTTCAAGGGCCCAACAGTGGCAGCAGTGCTGGGGTTTGAATTCACGACCTTCTGAGCAGTAGACCAACGTCTTAACCACAGAGCTATCACATCCCATGACCTCAGGGTCATCTGAAAATTTCTGAAGATGGCATGCCCCGGTATCATACTGAAAGTCAGAGGCGTAAAAAGTAAAGGTGCCAAAACAGTCCCCTGTGGCACAACCACATTACTGACAGAGAGGTCACCCTGTCATTTTTCAAAATCTTCCTTAAGGTGGAGGCCAGTGTACCATTCCAAGGGATGGAAACAGGTGGCACACTACAGTGTAATTATCTTGTGCTATTAATTAATAAATACAATTCAGCAGTATGGCCTCGGGCCTGCGCTGTTCTATTCTACATCCCACTCACTGAGAGTTTGTCACCTTCAGAGTCGCAATGTGCCTTCTTGCTTTGAAGACAGATGAATGCCGGCTCACGCTACACAGCAAGACTGGGTTATGATGGTATACGCAGTTTAAACACATTTAAAATACATTTCCACAGCTGATTAAGAAGCCAGAGGAATCATGTTTTCCTGAACCCGGCACTGAGGAGTCAATTAAGCCACTCTCTTTTGCTATGCGACTCAGCAGCAGCTCTGAGACACAGGTGCTCAAATGTTTGTGTTTTTGAGCACTAACGCTCTTCCAGGCACTAGTGGTTACAGCGCTTTGTTTTGCACATGATCATTCCCCCAAACACACACACACTCATATGCAGGCAAAAACACATACACAAGCTCCTAAACACACAAAAACATTATACTAATTACCTCAAAACAGCTGTTACCCACTTTCTCAAACTCTTAGTCCCTCTGGATCATTTCAAGCTCTCTTACTACTTTTCTGCTCATTCAGGGATGAAAAGTGAGCAATCCAACCACTGTACCTGTATTCATTCAATATTAAAACTGTACAGTCACTAATAAACTATCACACTATAGCCTTATGTATTCAAACATTTTCCCTGAGTCCCAGTTTTCTGAGAATTTACACCACAACTCACAAGCACCAAAAAAAGAAAGTGCATTTTTTTTTACCATTTTTCAGAATAATCCCTAATTAAATATAGTTAACTTATGTTAAACGCATAATTATTTTATAATAGGTAAGTCATATACATTGATACATGGCAAGATAGACAGACATATAGATAGATAGATAGATAGATAGATAGATAATATTTGTACTCAAAGAGGAAATTTGTTTCCACCGTGGGTGCATAGAAAAACAAACACCACCATACATATTAACCATCAAAAACAATCACAGACATAGAGGGGAGAAGGGAACAAAAAGAAAACATCAGGATCATACAACAATTGCCAGAACATAAGATGGCATCACAATGGCTGATTACCTATGCGTTTAACGCTCGTACAGCCATAGGAAAAAAACTCCTACCATAGCTGGCCTTTCTGCACATGGGTAGTCTATACCTGCGGCCAGAAGAAAGGGGGTTGAAATATTGATAAAGTGGGTGGTCTGGATCATTTAAAATTTTATGTGCCTTCCAGAGCATATATGAAATGACATATTCCAATAAATTAGGGCTGGGAATACCAATAATTTTTCCTTGCTAAATTAGTTATCTTCAAGAGTTTGTTCTTATTGGTAACTTAGCATATAGAAAAAAAACAAATGGCACCATACATAAGAACCAGCTCAATAATACTCCGATACAGAAGAAGAAGCAGGACTCAGTCATGGACTCAATATCAACAGATATTAAATGAAAACCTGACTGCCTCTGCCAGAAAGCTTAAAATGGGCCGTGGTTGGATCTTCCAACAGGACAATGATCCAAAACATACATTGAAATCCACATAAAAATGGTTTACTGACCACAAAATCAAGATTCTGCCATGGCCATCCCAGTCCCCTGACTTGAAACCCATAGAAAACCTGTGGGGTGAACTGAAGAGGAGAGGCCACCAGCATGGACCTCGAAATTTGAAGGATCTGGAGAGATTCTGTATGGAGGAATGGTCTCAGATCCCTTGCCAACCTCATCAGGCATTATAGGACAAGACCCACAGCTGTTATCTTGGAAAAGGGAGGTAGCACAAAGTATTGACTAAAAGGGTGCCAATAATTGTTGCACACCTATATTTAACACACACACACACATTTTATATATATATATATATATATATATATATATATATATATATATATATATATATATATATAAACATGTGAGTTGTGTTTGCAGTTGCTTGATATCCATGACAGCAGAGTAGTTTTGTGAATTTTTTTAACAAAAGATCAAAACAATAAAGACAATGTTTCACAAGACAATCCTTCTTTGCTCATATTTACCAAGTGTGCCAATATTAGTGGAGGGCACTGTAAATATGCAATTCTTTGCTATTTTCCACCTCATCCCTCACCACCCCTTTCCCGGCAATTCCATCTCCACAGTTTGAATACATCTGCCTTAGGCAGCACTTTACCTTTGCACTTTTTAAACATATGGAACATAAGTTGTAAAATATACGCAGCAAAAAAAGAAATGCCCCTTTTTCAGGTGACCGTATTTTAAAGATAATTTTGTCAAATTGAAATAAGCTTTACAGATCTTTATTGGAAAGGATTTAAACAATGTTTTTCATGCTTATTCAGTGAACTATAAACAATTATTGCACATGTACCTGTGGGACAGTCCTTAAGACATGAACAATTTACAGGTGGCAGGCAGCAGGCAATTAAGGTCACAGTTACAATAACTTAGGACACTAAAGAGACTTTTCCACTGACTCTGAAAAACACCAGAAGAAAGATGTCTAGGGTTCCTGCTTACCTGCGTGAACATGCCATAGGCCTGCTGCAGGAAGGCATGAGGACTGCAGATGTGGCCAGAGCAATAAACTGCAATGTCTGTAATGTAAGACGCCTAAGACCGTGATACAGGGAGACAGGAAGGACACCTGATGGTCCTTGCAGTGGAAAATTACATATAAACATGCCCCCGTCCCACCCAGACGTGTTCGAGAACTTGTAAATGGCTTGGTGGAAGAGTGGGGTAATATCTCACAGCAAGAACTGACAAATCTGGTGCAGTCCATGAGGATGAGATGTACTGTAGTACTTTAAAGCAGCTGGTGGCTACACCATATACTTACTGTTACTTTTGATATTGACCCATCCTTTGTTCAGGGACTCATTATTACAATTCTGTTCCCCAAATGTCTGTGAAATATGTATGTTAATACAAATATGTACACATGTTAAGAAATTTGCTGGAAATAAAAGCAGCTGAATGTGAGAGGACGCTCCTTTTTTATTGCACTAAATTTTTTTTTTTTTTTTAATTGGTACTCTTATTTTTTTAAATAAACTCTCATTATCCATTAATATAGGTCTGTTTCATGCTGCAGTCACTCATTTGTATTTTTCAATATGGACGATCTGATATACTGCACCAGCACATTTATTTTTATTTTTGCACATTTTCTGACATTTCATACTGCTAACATTCTTTTTGTATTCTTGCTATATTGACACTACTACAGTCATATTTATTTATCTGACCTTTCACGTGTTATATTCTTACCATCACATTGTGATTTCTCAATGAGGGATTCATAAAAAGTTTGTTTTATCTTATAAATATAACAGAACTAAATTGACTAATTTATCAAGTTAGTGATCATTTCCCATAGTCGATGCTGAACATACACAAGTCTCACACTAGATTCAGTCCGACATGCAATGTGTGTATAATTCGGTCACAGACTTTATGTAATTCAATAGTGCCGATAACACTGAAATTCAGTTAAGATACACATCTTTATGGGATTACCATGAAATGAGTTGCCTGTCAGGGAGTACAGTAAGAAGATTCTGCAGTTTAAAAAAAAAAAAAAAAAACTTAGTTTATCTTATAAGTTCTCATTGTTATTATTGCATTATTATTGTAAATCTGTCTTATCATTTACACAGCTATATCTACACTCTTACATTTAATTTTTTATAACTAGCTTCAAGCTTGTTTTCATTTAAACATGTTCCTTATGTGATGATGTTTTGCTCAGCCACCTGCTGAAGCTAACAGTCACAGGCGGTTGACCTCAATATTAAACTCTGATCAGAATCAACCAAGCTTCACAAGCTCCACAGCTCTTCATCACTCAAAACTAACAATTAGGTAGATAGCTATACTGCATACTTTAAACACATACTTTATGAACTACTACTACTGAAGCACACTTTGGAGATTTCATTTACATTCTCTTTTTTAAGAGCTTGAAGATTACACTGTCAGAGGTAAGAACACGTGACCAGGAGTGAACTATAGGCTCCGTGTCTGATGTATATATGTATATTTCACAAGATCTATTAAGGGAATTAAAGTAGATTAAATTTTATTTCGGACGTCTGTTGGAAATCTCGCTAATAACTTCATAAACACGATATACGTGGATAAAGGTTTTGTGGTTTATTAGGGATAATAATTTAAATGTCAAAAATAATATTCGCTGTTGGTACAAATACTAAAGGTAACTGATGAAAGCATATCTTTAACGGAAGAGCGTATGTAAACCCTATGTAAAGTTTTCTTGTCGGTTTGTGATGTTGCTACGCTTGCTAACATGCTAACTATGCTCCAGTTCAAACGGTATCTAATTCAACTCCTTTGTTAAGTGCTTAATTTATGCTATTTTATTATTTTACATTTTCTGGATAAATAAATTAATAGACATTAACACACAATACCAAACACTTGCTGAGAGAACAGCCAACCTACCAACAAGCATATGTTTTTCAGAAGCACCGCGTTTCGCAATGCATGCTGGGTAACGATGCGTCTAAACTCCAGCTTCGAGAAAAAGAAGGCTGAAAGAACTACAACATTTAAGGCGCGATGGTGCATCAGTTTGTAGTGTCCCAGGAAACAATTTCAAACAAATGTTCCATCATTTTTGATGAATTGTTTAGCAGATGTTGTATCTTATTTCGACACTATTTCAGTTTGAGCAGATCACAGATTAACTCACATTTCTAAAAGTTGGTATTTTTTTCTAGTTCTTATTAAATATTAATTTGTAATCATTATAATAATGTTTACAGAAAAACTATATTAAAAATTTTAATTTTGGAAGCACTGGTGTAATAAGCAGATTTTTTGGCTGTAAGAGACACACTAAAATGGCGTATAGTTTAAAAAGTACACTATAATGTCTAATTGTTTGCTATTACTCAATATTAAATGATATTCATATTATGATATTTTAACAACTGGAAAAGTTACATTTATGGGTAAATTTAATATGGTAATATGTTACTGCTACAGTTACTGATTATTAATGAGTATTTCTCATTCAATCCTACAGCTCTCTACAGAAAAAATGTCCTTGCAGCACCTGACTTCCATAAACTGTGCAAATCTTCTACAGCCTGGCTGCTCCTTATTGCATCTAGAAGGTGATGCTTATCTTTTTGGTCAGAAAGGATGGCCTAAACGTTCCTGCCCCACAGGCATCTTTGGTGTACGCATCAAACATGGGGAGCTCAAGTTGCGTGCCATCTCATTCTCCAACAATTCTTGCTATCTCCCACCTCTGCGTTACGCAGCAATTGTTCACGTAGAGCCTCACAATGAAAACCCTGAGTGTTACCTCATTCATGGAGGTCGAACACCCAACAACGAGCTGTCCTCAAGCCTCTACATGCTTAGTGTTGACAACCGTGCATGTAATCGGAAGGTCATACTGAGATGCCAGGAGAAAGAGTTGGTTGGTGAACTTCCGGAAGCGCGATATGGCCACACCCTTAGTGTAGTCCACAGCAGAGGGAAAACTGCCTGTGTTCTGTTTGGTGGCAGATCCTACATGCGTCCTTCTGAGAGAACCACAGAGAACTGGAACTGCATGGTGGACTGTCCACCTCAGATTTACCTCATTGATCTGGAGTTTGGCTGCTGCTCAGCACACACCCTCCCAGAACTCACTGATGGCCAGTCGTTCCACCTGGCACTGGCAAGAGAGGACAGTGTCTACTTCTTGGGTGGCCACATTGCCTCAACAGACTGCCGACCACCTCGCCTGTTCAGGCTGCGTGTAGAGCTTCTTTTAGGCAGGCCATTACTCTCCTGTGAGATGCTTAATGATGGTCTCTCCATCACAAGTGCCATTGCAACTCCCATAGGCCCTGCTCATGAATACATTATTCTTGGTGGTTACCAGTCAGATTCCCAGAAGAGAATGCTGTGCACCTACGTTGCACTAGATGATGTCGGGATCCGCATGGAGCCCAGAGAGCCTCCTGAGTGGAGCGGTGAGATCAGCCAAAGCCGCACCTGGTTTGGTGGAACCCTAGAAAAAGGGAATGCATTAATTGTTGTACCATCAGGGACAAATCCCACACCTACAGATGCCTATTACTTTTACCAGTTAAGCTTCCACCAGGAGGGAGACAGAGAGAATCCAACGCAGACATGCAGTCAAGATTCTACTGATTTTGAGGATTCAGCACCTCTAGAAGATTCAGAAGAACTGTATTTTGGGCGTGACCCCCATGAGATGGAGTACAGCAGTGATGGAGAGGGAGACACCTACAATGAGGAAGATGAGGAGGATGAATCTCAGTCTGGTTACTGGATCAAGTGCTGCCTCACATGTCAGGTAGACATCAACACCTGGGAGCCCTTCTACTCCACTGAGCTCACCAGACCAGCCATGATCTTCTGTTCCAGAGGTGAAGGTGGACATTGGGTCCACGCTCAGTGTATGGAGCTATCAGAGAATCTACTGCTACGCCTCTCTCGGGATAACAGCAAGTACTATTGCTTAGACCATGGAGGCCTTGCCCAGCAGGAACTGACTCCTCCACGCAAGATAATGCCTCTGAAGAGAGTCCCAATGAAGCCAATGCACCGCAAAGCTCCCATAACCCTGAAAATGACTCCAGTTAAGAAGAGTTTCTTCAGAAGACTTTTTGACTGAGTTGTTCATACTTAATTCAGTTAAGGTTATTTTAGAGCTAAATGCTAGGTTGAGCACCTACATGGTTGTAAGTTGGTGTTTTTTTTACTGCTGTAATGTACTGGAATAAAGTTTTATTTGGAGAATGATATTATAATACAACTTTTTGAAAAGAAAATTTTGGAAATGTATTGTTTGTAATAAAAAAAAAGATTTTTTCAATTGTGCAGGCTTGTCATGTTTAATAGTATTAAGATCTGAGAATAATATATCAAAATGCTTTTTCAATTCTTCAAGGAACAGATATTGAATATTTACTTTATTACAATACATTTTAAGGCTTTTCCCAAACTAGTTTCAGCCTCTGCTTAAAAGTGACACATCTCTTAAATTCTGAACAAGATCAATGAATATATGTTTATTTACAAAGATGTTCTCATAAGAAAGAAAAATGGAGTAGAAAGCTCAATGGAATTGCAACTGAGTATACATTATGGATAAAAGTGTTTTGCTTCATATTATGACATATAAATAAAAGGTAGATACTATAAGGCACAGACACAAAATCTGAGACTTGAGATTTTAAACAACATTATCCATCATTTAAAGCAGTAAAGTAGTGCTCAGAGTAGGCTACCACTCAACTAAAAGCCATTCCTACAGTAAATGAACAAAGGCTAAAAATTTTCTCACTGGACTTAAGTCTGTTTTGTAATTATTTGTAATTCACTTGAGTTTTTATTTTACATGCAAACCTATTTTACATACAAATAGGTCAAACCTTTACTTATTACATTTCAAAAAACAAATATTAACTTTCTACTCACTACATTTTAAACCACATTTCTCTATAATCATATAGTTATATAAATATTATTATATCAATAGACAGATTCAATGTGTTGATCTAACAAATCTAAACAAATCTATACTTTAACAGATATGACACGAAGATTGAGACCTAATACTCATCACTGTAATCTGTCTGCTGCTGTGTACTCAATTCAATTCAATTTTATTTGTATAGCGCTTTTTACAATAGACATTGTCTCAAAGCAGCTTTACAGAAATATCAACATGGTATACAGATATTAAAGGTGTGAATTTATCCCAACTGAGCAAGCCACTGAGTGGCGACAGTGGCAAGGAAAAACTCCCTAAGATGTTTTAAGAGAAAGAAACCTTGAGAGGAACTGTGTACTATTTGCATTTATCTAGGCAGTTTGTATTTGAAAGCTAGCTATTAGCATTCAACTAGTTGTTAATTAGCATTCATCTAATATATCCCCACAGTCCTTGTTTCCTTCAGTGAAAGAGGCACTATTTTAAGAATATCACTGGTTGTGGTTTGAAGCAGATGTCATTTTAACAGTTTATATTTTTATACTTTAATGTGAGTGAAGAATTTGACACTGTACTTAATTTACTTCACTTGTATCAGTATTTATTTAAATGAGTAATTGCAATTTTAATTGAATAAAGAATTTGGGTACAAATTCAGAAAGGCACAAATGTAACACACAAACTATAAACACTTAGTAAAGTTCTATTCATGGAGGTAGAAATTTTCTGCAGCCCTTTGGGCCATCAGCCTTGTGGTACCCTACATCACATACTCACAAAAACACAAATAATGTAACATGTCAATAGCATACCATAAAAAAAATAAACAATAAACAGGGTACATAGTAACACCTATTTGCTTTCGGTTTCTACTGACATATTAAAATTGTTACAGTGTGCTGGGTATTAATGTAATCAATCAATCAGTCCGTCAAAGACACCAATACAAAAGAATGTAATCAATGTATTATTCAAGTAGTCACTTACAGTAACAAAATATGTTCAGAATACTTCACAGTAAACAAATGTAACCAATCAATCAATTTTCTTAAATACATAAAGTAAATGAATGAATCAATCAATCCATTAAAGCTCAGTCCATCCTACACAGGTTACACAAACTGCTATAATGAACATTAAGACATTAATATAACAATAGAACTGTAAAATAGCTTCATGATTAGAGTGACTATGTAATGTTTTTAAAAATAACAAGGTGTATGGTCTGAGGCAAAATTACTAAAACAAATGTGAAGTGTTCAGTGTTGTGCAAAGTCTTGAGATGTAAAAATGAAGGTACAGTAGGATAACGTTTTTCTGGGAATTTTTCCAAGAACATATGTGTGGCCATGACGCTCTTTTCCAGAGAAGTCCCTGGAGTACAGCAGCATTCTTTTCTTTCACCATTTCCTCTGAAACTAAGGCAGTCTGAGTTTCCCTAATTCCATTTTGTCTCTGCCCTCCTCTGTGATAAATTAATACAGAGATTGTAAAAGTTGTCTCTTTTAAAGCAATTCCCCTTCTATGACTTACAGTGCTTTCAATTGATTCCATAAATAATCCTTCTGTATAAATTCTTGAATGTGTCATAACTTGGCAATTCAATAAACTCTCCCATATTTCACCAGCAGCCAAGGATGAAAAGAAAAGCCTGTCTGCAAAATCTGAGATAAAAAATATATAGCCCTTCCCTCCCTATCTTATCTATGTCAGAAAGTTACAGCTGCAGAGAAATGTATAAAACATAAAAAGGTTAACAATAAAGTAATTCAACATGGCATTGACACGTATCTAAAGAAATAAAAATCAGTTATTTGAAAAAGTGTCATTTCAAGGGTGTAATTATAAAAAGTAAATCAATGAAATGTCCAAGTATATTCAAGTAAATTTACTGAAACCCAAATTTTTAAAAGTCTATTATGTCAAGAGAATTATCTAAGTCATCTGGGCATTCCTCTGGGTTGATGGTAGCTTGCAGTGCTTTTGCTGAGTTCCTATGAGCCTCCATGAACTTCTGCAGATACTTCGATGTGTACAACCAGTGGTGTTTTAATACGTCTTCTAACTCAAATGTCTTGGACTGCCTAGCATTCATTTTACGGAAGCGGCGGAAAAGTTTGTTCCCAGATTCATTCCCTTCGCTGGCCCAGGCACCAATTGAGCCATCTCGCTCAACAATTTCAGGTACATGGGCTAAAGTCTTGTGGAGGTAGTTAGTAATCTTGCCATCATAGCGATATTTGAATGTGGTGGAGAGGATCTCTGCAAAACGTTGAGAGTTGAAGCTATAGCGGCACAGCTGATCAGGACAATCTCGAGCTGGACAGGTAGAACGCCACACGGGTTTCATCTGGAGGTACAGCTCCATTAGTTCTTTCAGAGCCTCACGGCGCTCCTCTGAAGGAACTAGCTCACACACAACTTCAACAGCCTCACGGGTCATAAGTCGCCGGGCATAGTTCCCATTCATTCTCATCACTGGTTTTAGCTTCATCTTCTTTCTTAACTGCTTGTCAAGGGCTGACCGCCAGCGTCTGCGCTCTTCTCGAGTTGGGTTGTTTTTCAAGTACACTTCAGCAATTTCATCCTGGAAGATCTTATAGAATTCAGTAGCATTGCCAATGTCACAGTGCAAGGCATCTAATGTGGGTTGTGTCTCCATGAAAGGCTTGGCTGAGACCCCTTTGACGCGATCCCGAAGCTCCTCTGCAGACTCAGAAAAAGGGTTAGTTCTCCATATCTCATAGCGCTCAAGATTTTCATCATGGCTTCTAGTGATGGAGTGAAGCACCATGTTCTGAGAGGCTTCAGCTCGTGTTGAGTCACAGAGAGTGCAGATGTAAGTGGAGCCTGAAGCCTCCAAACCTTCCATGTCTCTCACCATTTTTTCATCATAGCCTGTGCTCCTAAAATAAAAGCGGAAGGAGCGTTGGAGCCCACCTATAGAGAGAATGAGGCGACTCTCCTTCATAGCTTTACGCTCTGCCACCACAGGTCCCAAGATGGCCGTCAGTATCTCATGATCAGACTCATCCACGAACATGAGGCACAGCGGCCTACAGGAAAGCTCAGAGTTAGGCTTTTTTTCCTGGAAGATAGTGACTGCTTCCTCTTCACCTTCAGCTTGAATAGTGATAGACATCACTGTAAATGAAAATCTCACTGCCTTTTCTGGGACAGCTGGTCCTCCTCCATGCTTCTCACTGACATCTCCCATGCCATCACATGACTCCTTAATCACCACAGTGAAACCTGAGGTGCAGGTGCTGTCATCCAATCCTCTTTCTCTAAGTCCCTCCATGATGTCCTCCTCCAAGTCCTTTAAAGCTGATACTAGTGCCACATCATAGCGGAATCTTCTAGAAATGGTCTCTGCAGGTACATCATCTACAGAGGCTGTCCACCCAGAAAGCCCATCAATGATCCCAATATTGCAAGAGTTTGAGACATTTTTTAGAGCTGGTTGCCACTCAAATTGATGGAAGCCAGGAAGAAGCTCCTTTTCAGCGTTACGGAGAGTGTGCAAGGGCTGGAATATCTGGCGTCCACTAGTAGCTTTGACTGTGCGGTACATCTTGTGGTACTGACTACAACTGAGGAATGTATTGACCCGTATGGCCAGACACACAGCTGGGTGGAGGCCAAGACCCCTGCCTGTAAGAGTAGACAAAGAGAAAATGCACCCACTGTGAACCCTACACAGGTACAATAATATGTTTAAAGAGAAGTATAGGCAACAGAGGAGTAAGTATAGAGATTTGAAGACAATGGGGGTGTGGGGAGAGAAATAATGTGCTGTCACTTTGCTCACAGCAAAGCTTACCCCCAGCATATTTGAAATTTAAGATTATAAGAGTAATTTGGGAGAATAGACAAAAAAAGATCTATTGGCCAACGATGAAAACAGACACCAGCTGGGCCAAGTCACCCAGAAAAGAGAATAGAATAGCCTGTGTCATTTATAGATACCAGAGATGCTGATGCTGTGTTCACTGTAACAGGCTTTTCAGAAAAGCAGTGTAATTGAGGGACAGACGGGAGCTTGATGGTAATAAGCCCATACAAATTTAACAACCAGGCACAATAACACAAACAGTGGTAGAGAGGCACACGTCAAATGTGTACTGGGGTTATTTCATGACTTCGTTAGTCTAATGCAAAAGTATTGTGAAATATAAGTGTAGCTGACACAAATTTCTGCAAATAGCTATACTATTACTTTTATGGTAAAATCAGATATTTAATTTAATTTAAAAAACTATTTTTTTTAAATGACATTAGCACTATTGATGTGCACCTTGGACCTACCTTGCATCATGGCCTCCAGCTCATCGGCCTGTTTGTGTTCATTTCCTGCCCTCAGTGCCAGCAGGAACAGTGTCAAACACACAGACTTCACATCTCCACCCTCCTCCTTATCAGCAAATACCTTCACCTGATTCTTCAGCTCTCTCAGCCTGTGCTTCTGAGCCCTTCGTGTCAGAGAGAGCAAGTGCTGGCGAGGGCGACCACCTTTGTTGACAGGTAAGTAGCCATCCACATCCTGCTGGGGAAAATTCTGTTCTTTTTTGCCATCTGTCTCAAAACAGTGATTTAGACAGTGGTCTGCAAAGGAGTCTAATCTGACCAATTCCCCACAACCTTCTCTTGGGCAGAGCAGAGGAAGAGAGTGGAGAATAGACAGAAAGGCTTTGGCAGGACTATTTAGGTCACATGGGTTAAATAAGAGGCCACAGGATGGACACTGGGGACCCAATACACGGCTGTACTTTTGGATGCAGCTACGGCAGAAGAGGTGCTGGCATGGGGATTGGACCGGGTCAGACAATAGGTGATCACACACTTGGCACACAATAGCACTCACAAAGTCTTTTGGAAAATCACCTGGGAGTAGGGTGGAGGTTAGGTGGTCTTTCTGGCAGTGAGTTATATTCTTTACCCAAAGGCTTCGCTGAGCAGCTGGCCTCACCCATGTTCTCAAGCCCATTGTTGGTGGGTTGTCTATGGTCTGTCTCCACACTCTATTGCCCCCTGTAGATGTCTCTCTCTTTGCCCTTTTGGGAAGGCTATGTAGTGGTTTCCTTCTCTTCCTTCCTCTTCGCTGAAGTATGTGTCTCTTGGGGTAGCACTGCAGGCAGTGTGAGTTGTGGGGCTTCCATATAGGGACCCTGGTCCTGGAGAAGCTACATATTCCCCCTCCTCTCATAGCTACAGTCCAGCAACGATGACAGAACATGGGAGGGTGGATGGATTCCATGTCTCCACTCACATCTACTTTAAACACCTTCAGGATGATGTCAGGCCATCTAGAAGCCTTGCAGCCCATCCTGCGCAATGCATATTTGCTGGACTCATCCAGGTCTCCTTGGACTTCATGCTTGGGACCTTTTGCTTTTCTCAGAAGTATGCCACATAAGCGGCATAAAGACCTGAACAGAATTGTTGAACATGAATTGTTAAGGGATACGAATTGTTAAGGGGTACGAATTGTTAAGGGTTTTTTTGAATGTTCTATCTGATTTTTTTAACTGTCATCAATATGCTACATATATGCCACTGAATATATTACTTAAGTAAAAATAATATAAATCTGAAAAGTCATGTCTACTTTGATTTTATTGAGAAAAGTCATGTCTACTTTGATTTTATTGAGAGTCAAACCTTTATGATTCACTATCTTGCAAGAGAATTGTCAAATAATAATTCCAAGATCTCACCATGATATCTTCTATTTACCTGAGAAGGTCCATATGTGTGTCAATCTCCTGAAGCTTGAGATCCACTTGCCTGCCAGCGCCCGCCACATTCTCCTTATTTTTGCCCCCTAGACAGATCTTCATAATGCTGCCAGGAACACTCAGGCTGTCCACCTGTTCACCCACCTTCACTTCAGCCTCCTTCTCCAGGAGAGGTTCACTAGGAAGGGGAGCCTTCTCCAATGAACGAACTCGAAACAGCTTAAACTTCCAATTCGAGAAGTTGGAATAAGGATGACACAACTCATCTGGCATGGAAGCTCTCGGTGAATCTGGTGGAACATACAGCTCTGTCTCCATCGTGTCCATGGTATGAGCACAGTCTTAGCTTCTGTGAAGGAGCAGATGCAGGAGCTTCATTTTGTGAACTAGGAGGTCATGTTATCATTGTACAGCCAGGCTGTTATGGATTTTTTTTCCACAAATTATTCAAATGTTTCACACCCATAACGGACCCAGTTCTGTGTCAAAATCAAGCATATTGACTTAGTTGAAAGTTTTGTACTGAGTGTCCCAAAATCCCAGCACACAATGAAGTGTTAAGCTCTGACCCACAGTGCTGCATTATTCTGTAAGCGGCATTTAGCTCCTCTGTAAAATTCATGAGACAACCATTCAGGAATCGATCGGCTGCTTTAAGTTTCTGCTCTAAGAGTAAGCATGTCTGTTTTTTTCTAGCATGTCTGTTTTTTATTGGGCATGGCAAGTTTGCTAAATGGGCACTTTTATCCTTTAAGATCCATCAATCTCTCATATTAGACATTTTCTCAAGTGGAACTGGAGTCAGGGCTTTAGGGGTGCTACACTGGCATTTTAAGAGGGGTAAACAGGAGAATAATGAAACTATGATACTCGGTTATTGATTGAAAGGAGAAGAGAGTTCACTGAAAAGTTTTAAGGCCTACTGTTATAGATGAAAAATTTAGGAAAAGTGACTGGAGTTGTAACTATTGAACAAATTCAGAATGATAGAAATAATCAAGGACCACAACCACATTAAACTACAGGAATCCCAGTAGGTGTTAAACACTGGCAGTCTTCCAAAACAACTTTGACATTAAGCTTTTGTCTCATGCTATAAAGCTATCAAGCAAATCCTCTATTAATAAATCAACTAGTGCTTACCATAGCAGTCCTGCAGTGGCCACATTTTGGCATTATCTCTGTCACCTCTCAAAAGATTTTGTCTGCATCCTGTGTCTCTTTAACTATCAGCATCCTTTAAAGCTCACACTAACACACATTGGCTCACACAAACAGGCAGACACACACAAACAGCTGGGCAGACTCACTCTGCCAGTCAGCTGGGTTCTCCTACCTTGTTTTTTGAGGCTCAGCTGGTGCTGTGTCCCCTGGGGTCTTTTCTGCATGGGAGCACAGATGCAGAGATGAGTGTGTGTGTTTTGGATGTTTGAGTGTCTCTTCTCTTCTCTCACTGTGTCTGTTTGGATCTCAGTGTTCCTACCTAGGATTGTGTCTCTCCATAGGAGGGAGAGACTCCTATTTATACCACACTGGGGAGTCCATAACCGATACCCCATGCCACCTGAATGATATGGAGTAAATGGGGAGGAGTGAGAGTGCTAACCACACACACACACACACACACACACACACACACACACACACATGCACATGCACACACATATACACACACACACACACACACACACACACACACAGCCTTTACCGTTGTCATTTACAGCTCACAGTTGTGAACACAGACATAAAGAACAATGAATATACTGGGTCAATGCCACCTTACAGCTCCAAAGGCTGCGGTTCAAGTCGGAGCTTGGGTTATTGTCTGTGTCGAGTTTCACATGTTCTCCTTCGAGTTCTCCAGTTTCCTTCCACCTCCCAAAAACATGGCAGTAGGTGGACTGGCTAATCTGATGTGAACGAGTATGTGAAATTGTGTTTGCATGGTGATTTTTGATCCACCATGACCATGACCAGGATTATCATCACTTACTGAAGATGAATGAATGAATAAATTAATGAATTAATGAAGAAATATGATGTATACCCATGATTCTCAAAGTTCATTAAGCATTTCCAGGGGATCCATGAGATTTTACATTTTGTTACAGTGGAGAAAATCACAACCCACATTTATACAGTATGTCAACTATCTAATCATATCTAAAATAAATTTTTAAAAGCTCTCTGGCTCCAATGAATAAAAAAATATTATGCCATAATATCGTAATGTTATTTGAATTTTCATTTACAGATTAAGCCCCTGAAATCTTACATTTTTTTAAGTTAAAGTTGCAGTACTGAACTTTTGCCTCTCTGTCACCATCTCTGTTTGAAATATAAAACTGCAAGTTACTTGCAGAGTTTTTTTGGGTTTTTTTTACATGGGTTCTGCTAATCTGTGCGGATGAATCTAATGGTTTGAGGTATTCATATGTGTTGTATATTAGCTCCAATATTTGACAACGGTGGTGGTGGTGGATATGATTTTCTTGGAGTAGAGGTGAGTTGCTCTCTTTTATAGCTAGCAGAAAATAAGTACAATTTACCACATAGCAAAACAAACAACCAAAAAAACAGGAAACTCGATACCTAGCTGAATCAAGCGAAGAAGTGCGCTAATGTTAGCTAGCTACCTATTGAGCCACTGAAATGTCTTACCTGTTTAGCAGAAAAAAAAGGCTATCTCTGCGTCTTCAGTCCCTTCAGATCTCTGAGTTTTCGCCACCTCTTAAAAGCCATGTCAATATTTATTCTCGTTTTAGCACAGGCTCAGTCCCTTTCCCTTTTTGATTGCAGGCTCTCTGCAGTTAGAGGCGTCTTGGTTTTGACAACAGCCGATTCATCAGATGTCAACGATGATTTTGTTTAGAACTATCCAGATGAAAAGCAGCCATCTAGATTACAAGTTTAAATTCTAAGCAACTCTTGTAAGAACAATCTACAAACACTCCAACACCTTCAGCACCCACACATATAGTAGCCGGCTCGTCTCCTTTCTGTTTACGGATGTAATGTAACCACACAAAGATGTGGTGACCTCAAAGGCCACGCAAAAAATTTCCCACAAAATCTCACCTGACAGCTCAAATTATAAGTCATTATTATAAGCTTACCATTGCGAATTGTGTAAGGTAAGGAGACACTGATTTTTTACATACTTGCTCAATAATTGAATTGTGTTCAATTTTTAACCAAAAAAACTTCGATACTGCAGCTTTAAATTGGTCCCTAGCTGTAAAACTTTGAGAACCCCTGCTGTATAGGACATAGCTCCCAGAGTAATGCTTTCATTTTAATATTTATTTGATACATATACTGTATATATGACATGTGATGTATTTGTGTATGATTCTGTGCTGATATTTCATATACTTATACACACTGTATGTGTTGAATACAGATTTTCCGGTTCTAAGTTTGGTCCTGAAATATACACAGGAACATAAGTACCCTTGACCTTTTGGCAATTTAGTTCCTTACTATTTGTCACATGGAGGCACAACACTACACCAGCCTGATGCAAGTGGTCTAGAACCAGCCAGCCATTTTTCAGCTCTGGACCTGAACAAAAGCAGAACTGCTGCACTGCATATGAGACAAACACTAGAAAGAGCTGCTGGAGTTACAACCGTTACGTTCACACAGCTTTGCCCTACATACAGCAGTCAGGTTTCTAGGCCTGTTCACAAAGGATGGGTTATGTCCCAAAAGACTGTCACCACTCTAATGACCTGTTCATTTTTTCCCCCCATCTGACAGATTATCTGAGTGTCTCCCAGCACTCACTGAACTGACGCAGTTCTGTCTTTGTTAAGGGCTCCTTGAACTAGAATTTCATTTGTGATAACGTCTGTTTCAGCCCCTTGTGGAATAGTCTATGTTGTGACAGACAGGGATGACCACTAATGAGAATGGCTTGATAGTTTGTCTCTTTACATCGACAGCGTATTTGCGTAAGAATCATCCTTGTTTGAATTCTAGTTGTGGTTTAATCTGGTCTGCTCTCTGCAGGACACTGCTCTGCCACACTAGAATCTGTCAGTCCTCTTATTAAATGCTGCGGTGACTACAGTTTGTTCCTTTAGTGTCAGCCTCTGCCACACATAATTAATATTGTACATGAGGAGCCAGGATTAATGACAGTCAGACATCATAAAGATGACTCAAAAATATTTGTAGAGCTAGATGGATGTTGAATCAGATGCAAATGAAACAGAGTAACAAGACTTATTAGAGAAATTGAGAGAATAGAGGTAAC
Source organism: Ictalurus furcatus (assembly GCF_023375685.1). NCBI lineage: Eukaryota > Metazoa > Chordata > Actinopteri > Siluriformes > Ictaluridae > Ictalurus > Ictalurus furcatus. The sequence continues at coordinate 14,676,537 of NC_071268.1, read as the reverse complement.
AGATTGGAAATAGCTAAATTTGCCTCATATCCTAGGTAACATTTATAGGTTAAATAACATTTTAGGTCCTAGAATATTGTCAACTTTTCTGGTGTTCTGAGAACATTTTTATGTATTGTTTATAAAAGTTCCTTAATGATTAAGGGTTAATGGTTGTCTCTAATAGGAAAACACTACATAAAGAGAGAGGCCTATTTGCACAGAGAATACATATTGTCTTGTATCTTGTTATTTGCACCTAATATGCACTGCATGTTGTCTTGTGATTATCTTATCACCAAATACTGCTGTCACTTTTCTATAATTATTAATTAATATAATTAATATTAGGGTGCCATCCAAGTGAAGTTAGATCAATTAAACCCATAGTATAGAAACATATATGGGGAAATTTTCAGTTTTAATCACAATTCCTCATATCAGTGATTACGTTTACATGGACAACAATAATCTAATTATTAACCTTATTCTGAATAAGACATTGTTATTAAGGTTTTTACATGAGTCGCTTTTAGAATACTTCTTTCATGTTCCTGTTTTACATGTTATAGAACACCTGACATTCCCTCCAGAATTTCACGTCTCGACATACAGTTAGTCTTTGTTTTGGTACTATATACAGATTTGGGTGTTTATTTTTTAATTTCACGAAAGCTTCAAGTGCAGTTAATTATTTGTCATGCTGTACATGCAAACAGACGACTGCTTGAAGCCATGGGCTGCGTCCGAAACCGCATCCTTACCTACTATATATTAGCCGAAATGCATGTATTTCACCTACTATGTAGTAGATAGGTAAGTACGTGGTTTCAGACGCAGCCGTGCTCTCTTGTTTGCCATCAAACGGTTGAGCACTGCTGTGTGTGTGTACGTGTCCTATCACAAAATGCGGTGAAAAATCCCACGTTAATAGTGTGATTAATGTGTTTACATGCCTGTAATGCATGTCAATAATGCGACTAAAATAGGAATACTCCACGTCTTAATTCAATTTGTGTTTACTTCGAGTGTGACTTTAGTCAGATTAAGGTAATAAAAAAATTGCTGTTTACATGGTAGTTTCTTAATCAGAGTATTGTCTTAATCGGGTTAATATTGGATTATTGTTATCCATGTAAACGTACTGAGTGTTTAAAACTCCAGAGAGTTCTACAGCACACAGTACTGTTCCCACATTCTTGCTACTTATGAAAGCATTTTGGTGCCACCACCTCCTAAATCCCAATTTAAATCCAAGGTATTAATCTAAAAAAAGACAAATCTATAATGACAAATCAGGCACTGTGTGTGTGTTTGTTTGAAATGGCAGGTGCTATAGACTACCATTTACATAGAGTTTTTTCATGTTGAGCTGAACGGATAAAGATGTCCGTAACAAACTGGCAGTGAACCCCAGAGACCCGCTCATCTCATTCACATCCACTAATTGACTTGTTATTGATAAACGCAGTGGCAGTTTGATTTAAAGGAAAACTGTCTGGTGTTGACACAGCCACCTGGCCACCTGGCACGGCATGGGGTGTTATTGTGTAGTGGTTGAATTTCTATGTACATGGGAGGGAACGGTGGGGAGGGCCGTTGTTTAGGTGGCTTTGTTACAGTTATCACCAACTGAACAGCACACCTGCTGAGTGATAGTGGAGCTCCTCAACATTGCCCTCTTTCGCTGATCCAAGGCCAGGTTTGTGTTTTTTCTTGTAATGGTTTCAACCAAGACTCAGATAAGCAAAAAGGAAAAGACATCCTCAGACATGAGAAATGATCTTGATACCTACTGGGAGCAAAACTATACTCAAGTTTCCCCAAGTTGAGCAATGAGGGCAGAAATTGTCCCTAAAAGTGAAAAGGGATCTTGAGTAAATCAATATGGTAGTCTTAAGAGATAAACCTCCTACTTTGTATGGCTTTGTCAAGATATTCCATGTTGTTTTTAGGAATATAGTGCTGTTGGGAATTAAAATATGATGTATCAGATGCAAACTATTCCCAAAAACGTGTTTCTTTCTTGCTTACATACAGTATATAGATGATAAGTAAGGAACAAAACATGACAGTATCAAGTATGTGTAAAACAATTACGTGCAGAAAATGCATACGTGTTACAAGGCATAGATATTAATACAGGTCAAAAAAAAAAATTTTTTTTAATTGTGTGATGAGCGTGAAGTGGCGTTACTGTTACCATCCCAAAGCGGATTTGTTTTTTTCCCAATAACAGCATGTCCCAAAGTTACAGTTACAGTTAGTTACAGTTCCATTTATATAGCACTTTTCTAGACAATAAAAACGCTTTACATTGTATGGGGGGAAATCTCCTCAACCACCACTAGTGTGTAGCATCCACCTGGATGTTGCGACAGCAGCCATACTGTGCCAGAACGCCCACCACATACCAGCTATTGGTGGAGACGAGTGTTTTATTTAAAAAAAAAAAAGTGTTTCATTCCTCTTATACCACAGCAATTTGGCTATGATTACAATTGTTATCAATGAAAGAATGAAACATCACACTTTTTATTTGTTCATAGTTATGTTAAATGTTGTGGAATGTCCACAAAACAAGTTAGATCCTGATATCATTTATGTTACAGCAACTATAAAAAGTTTTTCCTTCACCAGCCTTTCTCTCTCTCTCTCTCTCTCAAAAACATTTTTACGATTGTACACAGAGGTTCGCAGAGAAGCCATTGGCAAATCTTTGGATATTCATGCACACTGAACACTGAGAATTGAGTGACAAGGCATTGATAAAAAACTCTCCCATTCGCATCAACCAATCTCTGTGAGATTGTTTTTCTCTGTTTTTCCAGAGTCTGTGTAACCGACGAACAAATATAGAGCCAGACTCGTGATTGAAGATAGTTTGCGTCTTTTCATCAGCCACGACTTGACCGCCTCGAATCCTCTATCCGAGCACAACCATCCCACTGAGTAGTCTGAAACATTGGGCAGGGCCAGGGGCTGGAGGAGAGGTGGGAGCTAATGAGCTAGGGGGCTAATGAGCTTAATTCATTCTTAAAAGTGGGTCACACTCGCAAAAAGGTTAAGAGCCGCTGCCTTAAATGAACAGCCTTGGACAGGAGACTCCTACAAAAATGCAAAAGCAACATGTCTATACAATTCTATACATTTTCATCTGTTTATGTGGAGTGTCAGCTAAAAGTCAGTGTAATTTGTTAATATAGAAATGAGAACATATAAGACCAAGCATATTAATATAACAGTTGGAACTATTGTTAGAGCTGCAATTACAGAAAATTAATCAAAAACTAATCAGAATAGAGAGTTCAACCCTTTTATGGCATAACTAACTATACAATAAAACCCTAGAAGAGCCTTTGAAAATCCCTTTTTCGCTAAGAGCTCATGCATTGAACAGGTCTGCTGTCTCTTTTCTGTGTTTTTGATAATTATTCTCATAACCTCTAGTCTTTCATGTTTTTACATATGTACCTTTTATTCTTTCAGCAGGTCTGGAACAGGATCACATCTCCCATGATGCCACAGCATATCGATGAAGCTTTCATCACTTTAAATCAGGAATAATTGTTCTACTGGGGAAAAGAATGGCAGGCTTTAGCAGATTAAACATGTTCAGCTCCTCATTATGCTGTGCATGCTTTCAGTTCGATTCTCTCTCTCGCTCTTTCTCTTTCTGTCTTTCTCTGTCTCACTCTGTTTTCTCTTTCTGGTCTTCTTCTCCACTCAAAGTTTATTTTGTAAATTACCATTCAAAACTGTGGCCCTCTGTGCCATGTCATTTGTCAAAGGTAGCTGCAGGAATGCCTCTTTCGCTGTCCTATCCACTTTTAGGTTGCTCATCTATCTTTCTCACTCCCACTTTCCTTTACCTCACATCACCCTCCCTTTGGCCCTGCCTAATAATCATTAATTCCATTATCAGGGTGCAGGCGATTCATTACCCACTCTGTCTGTCTGTATCAGTTTCTCTCTCTCTCTCTCTCTCTCTCTCTCTCTTTCGCTCTCTGCACCTTTTTCTATGAATGTCTGTAGAATGATTGGTGTGAATGCAAAAGCCTCCTTCCTGACTTGATTAAGCTCTATCTGATTAATTAAAATTCGGATTTACAATTCAAAGCTGTTTTCCTCTTGCATTCTCATGTTTATCCTGAATTTTATTTATTTACTTTTTATTTTCATTCATTTTAATTTTAATTTTAATATTTATTTTGATGCTTTTCTTTGCAGATTTGCCAAAGCAAAGGTGATAAAAATACAACTGTTATGAAACAGAACTCAAAACAGGAAGTAAGCGCAGGAGTAAAGTCTTTATTTACACTTAAGGCAGGAAACACTCATTGAACTAAGGCATAAATACTTGTTGAACCAAGGCATGAACACTCATTTAACTACGGCATGAACACTCGTTTAGCAAAGGCATGTACACTCGTTTAGCAAAGGCATGAACACTCGTTTAGCTAAGGCATGAACACTCATTTAGCTATGGCAGGAACACTCATTTCACTAGAGTATGGACACTCATTTAACTATGGCATAGACACTCATTTAACTATGGCATAAACACCCATTTAATTATGGCATGAACACTCTTCTAACTATGGCCTGAACAATCTTCTAACTATGGCATGAACACTCTTCTAACTATGGCCTGAACACTCTTCTAACTATGGCATGAACACTCTTCTAACTAGAGCATGAACCTAGGAACAGGAAACTCGACAGAGCATGGACACATTACCGCCTGGCACCATTATACATTCCATCTTTCCTTTAATCCGTCATTACTCTATGCTATTATTCTCCAATACCGCCCGACGTGCGTGGCAACGCGAGGGGTTTAAATAACCAGTCACAATTACCTTAATGGCTGACAGCTGGCAACACTTCAAAACACATCCTCGCACCTCCGCCAATAACTGAACTGGGCAGGGACAGAACAGGAACCAAAACAAGTGCACATGTCCATTGTAAACACAGTCTTATCGTCCATGCGCACTTCAAGCACGTGCACGTGCATGCACTCTCCAACTGCTCGTGCACGTCATTGCCACAGCACCCTCTGCTGGCAAGATCGTGACAACTACCAAATAAGAGAATGGCAAATATACTACTAATAATAAAACCTTTTTTTTTTTTTTTTTTTTTTTTTTTTTTTTTTTACAATTTTATTAACCTTTTTTCATCATCCTACATTACCTCCCTGTAAACAAGAGCACCTGCACTGGATACAGGCACTTGCAATATTTCCAAAATATTTTAAAGAAAATTCAAGGCATAGAACATTGCTGTCCCTCAGGCTATGACACACTGAAAGAAAATTTGCAGCAACAGCTGCTGCATGTTCCTCTCCTGAGATAATCTGCTAGCTTTCCATCCTCTCTCTGTCTGTCTTTCTCTGTTTCTTTCTCGTTCTTGCAGGACAGCTCTACTGACTGATGTAATGTGAAGCGTTAGCTCCGGTGGTCTGGGGCTGATCTGCCTTGCCTTTGACAGATGGGGAATGGCATAGAACAGTTGCATGATGTTACAGTACTCTTACCTCTATTGCTTATGCTTCTCTCTGCCCTGAGGTCAGTATCCAAATCTCTCCATTCTGTATTTACTCATCTACAGCATACATTCAACTAACTTTGCGTTACATGCCAGAAAGCCTGCTTATGTTCTTTTTTTGTTTTCTATCTGCTACCATTCAAGATCACTCAGGAAATGGTTTTGCTAGCAGCCCTCCTGTAGCTGATCATGTCCAAAATTGGTTACCATTGTTGAAGTTCATTATCCAATCATTCATTCATTCATTCATTCATTCATCTTCAGTAACCACTTAATCCTAGTCAGGGTCATAGTGGATCCAGAGCTTATCCCAGGAACACTGTGCACAAGGCAGGAATACAATCTGGATGGGACACCAGTCAATCACAAAGCACCATGCTCACAAACATTCATACACTCATTCTCACCAAGGGGCAATTAGAGTTGCCAGTTCACATACTGGCATGTTTTGTATGGTGGAAGGAAACCAGAGAATCCAAAGGAAACTCACATGGACATGGAAGAACATGAGAAACTTCACACAGACAGTAACCTGAGCTTAGTTCTTCCCAAAGCTGTTGCAACAAAGTTGGCAGCATACAATTGTCTTTGTATGCTGTAGCATTAAAATTTCCCTTCACTGGAACTAAGGGGCCCAAACCTGTTCCCGCATTACAAAGCAAGGTCCATGAAGACACGGTTTGTCAAGGTTGGAGTGGAAGAACTCAAGTGGCCTGAACAGAACCCCGACCTCAACCCCACTGAACACCTGGATGGTGAATGGGCACAAATTCCACAGCCACACTCTGAAATCTAAAGCCTTCCCAGTGGAAAGCCTTTCCAGAAGAGTGAAGGTTATTATAACAGCAAAGGGGTACTATGGTTACGTGTGATGGCCAGGTGTCCACAAAATTTTGTCCATATAGTGTATGTTCGAGTGCAAGCTGGCTCAATTTGACTCTATGCCACAATATACTCTATGTGGATTTCAAATTGTAAAATGTAAAATATGTACGTATTGCAGTAGATGATATACCTAGTGCAAATTATACATCTTACTTTTGATGGGGATTCTAAGTGGAAATAATTCCATATTGAGAAGATAATCCCTTGTATAGACCAAGCTGTCAAGTTTTTGTCAAAGTTGGTTTATTAAATGCTAATTAGCTCTTAATTAGCTATCTCTCTCCTTTGATAAACTTTTTTTTAAATTATTTTAGTTAGGATGAGATTGAATCACTTTTATGGATTCCAGTAGTTCATTCAATATCCAATAACCACCTGTCACTGTTGCAATTGTTAATGGTCACCACAAGCAGAAACTCTAACCATTGTGCTACCAATGGCCTTTCTTTTTTTTCCATAAGCCTGATGATGTTAAAACTCTACCTACAATTGCTACATTGTTTTGTGCATTGATGATAATTACAGTCCAGAGGTGACTCAGTCCAGCTCACTTATCATAGAACATATCCGTAGGTTTATATTACATACTCTCTGTTTACTACCTGTTTATTACAATTCTAATACTGCACTATTCAATATAAATACAATATAGATTAGCCATGTGCCAGCAGTAAAGGAGAAGAAGAGGCATGCCTTTATTGCAAAGAAAGCCTTCCTAATGGCTTTGTTTGTCTTCCCTGAAATAAACAGACATTACAAAGAGTGTGTGTAAAGAAGGAAAATGATCTCCAGATGGGTCTTATGCACTCTGAGTAAACTGTACAAAATGAAAAGTGTATGCCTGATCCAGGGGAAACTGAGCTGTGTGTCTTTAATCAAAATAACAATGCACTTTAATTCTGCGGTAATTAAATTGCCATTTCCCCCCAGCGAGTCTTGGCTTGCTAGAGCCTGGAGATACAGCGCACTGCAACACTCCCTCATTGGATTTGTGTTGTGTTTAATCATCAGCTTTGTATTTTTCCATCAGGAGTTTTTTTTTTTTTTTTTTACATCGGTCTTAGCTTAAACATCTGTTGCAAAGATAAGAGAGAAATGCTTAAAAAAGATAGATTCACAAAGACAGCTATTTTACCCTATTAATGATCCCGTACAAAAATGATCACACCCACATCTACCAGTTTCCTTATCTCTTTTTTTGTATGAGTGCTTTGTGGGTGGTTTAGCAGTCCACAAAAAATGACCCAGTGTGTCTATTGGTGAAAAGAGCAGCAGCAATGTCTGTCCCAGCGAGGCTTAATTGTCCAATGGTCACTGTCGAATTGCGAAACAAATGGCAGCCCATCTCCGGCATAGATCTACTTATTATTTCACTGTCCTTTGACTAAAATATCCATGATATGAAATGCCAGAGCAGTTATGGCCTTTTCAATAGCGAGTGTGTCATACCTCTGCCACAAGGACAATAGAGGGCTTGACACTGATATGGACCCTGGCTGGGCTTAAGCAGACTGATCTTTAAATCAGTTCATCTTGTAATTATAATGGAGGGAGGGGAAAGGACTGAGCAGTCATCTCCCACAACTGGCTTCTGAATGTAGAGACAATGACAATAACAGCCATTATGGTCAGTATCAGGAGCATCTGTCAAATCTGTCAGTGAAGCAGGGATGGCATATGATAGTGAAAATACAATAAACCACCAGTCGGAGCACTGACTGAGTAAGAAGAAATTATCTTGATAAAGAGAGTTAGTAAGATATCAACACAAATGGCCGCCTGGAATGTCTTTAGCAGAATATAACTCTTGCATAGTGGTTATGTCGGTTTTTATTGTCATCACACCTGTACATATGTACAAAATGGTGTGCAAAAATACAGGTTTGCATAAATTACAAATAGAGTAACATATGTAAGATAAAAACAAGTGCAGCACAATAAATCCAAAACACAGTATAGGTAACTACACAATACATACTTTCACACTGGTCTATAACCCCAGCACCATTCTTTATCTTCTTCACTCTCCACTCAAGCAGTCCATGAGCCCCACTTCCCAACTTTTTAATTCCTCCAATATAGTCGAAAAGTCGAGGAACTAGGCAACAGGTCAAACCAGATCAGAAGAAACATAGATAATCAGGCTTGATAACATCAGGAGCACAATACAAACTGAACATATACTTTGCAACTTGGTGGTGAGTGAAAGTCTCTTTTAAAGAATCAGTGTGAGTTTGTATGAGATTGAACACAGGCATGCTCACCTAAAATGGGAGTTCAGGATGGGGCTATGCCGCAAGGTTGGGGCAGGTCAAGCTTGTAAGTGATTTCATTTATTTGCTTAAGGAACTTAAAAGGGACGATGTATTGGGGTCTTAGCTTTTCACAGATGTGGAGTTGGTGGATATCCCTCAGATGAAGAGCCAGACCTGGTCTCCTGACTGATAGTGAGGGTCATGTCTTCCAAGTGGGCTTGATGTCAGTTCAGGCATCTGGCCAACTTAAGGTATTCCAGGTTTTTGTGATCCATGAATAGGTAAATAGGTGAGCTGCCCCTTCCAGCCAGTGCCGCCACTCCTCCAGGTCTAATTTGAAGGCCAGCAGCTTCCAGTTCCCAATACCATAGTTTTGTTCAACTGGGGATAGTTTATAGTAAAAATGTAATTGTATGGAGCTTAGGCTTTTCTCTGTTCTGTAACAGGACAGCTCCCACCACTGACTTGAAAGCATCGGCCTCCACTATGAAGGTCCTCAGCAGCAGGGTTCAAAGCCAGGTGCTTGGGTTTTTTCCAGAGGAACATTGTCAGGGGGAAGCATGCTGGCCTTAAAACTTCTTTCAGGTCCTGGTATTAAGGGGGAATCATGAGGGGAGCATGGTTGTCAGGGCTTTCCATCATGGTCGATGTTAGGGTGCAGGGCCTGGATACATTGGCGATGACAATGTGAAGACAAGCGGATGAGTTGTTTTCGAACCAGGAGATCTGGGGATTGTGGAGCTGCAGCCATGGGAAGCTTTGGAAGATGGGGTGCTAGGACGTGAAGGTGACCAGTGTAATAAGCTCCCAGTGGCTTTCGTTGACATGAAGGAGGAGGGGCTGGGTGCAATGCTAGACTTAAATTTGCTGGATGGGTCCCCCATCGATTGCATGGACAATCAGTGGATGGGGCAGAGGCTGAGTGGGGCTGTTGAGGTGGTTGACAGTCTCTTGGTCTATGAAGTTTCCTGCTGACCCTGAGTTGATCAGCGCTGTCAAAACAGAGTGTTACACCAAGACAGAAAGCATGAAAGATTGGTGAGAAATTGACTGGTATAGTCTCACTATGTTGAAGCAGAGTGCCCGCTTGAGCCTGAGCCAGGCTTGGTACGTAGAGGGCAGTGGCCAGTGAAGTGGTTGGGCTGGCCGCAGTAGAAGCAGCGGTGTTTGCGACAACATTTCTCTCTGTCTCCTCCTCACCGAGTCATGCTCACCCCAGTTGCTTAGGTTTGGCCACAGTGCTGGTACCCAGAAGGCCCACTCCTCCCTGGTATGGGTATTGGCTGTGAAGCAGTTGATCAAGGCAGATAGCAAGTTCAGTGAATGATTTGAGCATGAGCTCATTGTTGTGACAGGACATCTCAGTCAGGATTTCAGGACTCAAGCAGTCATGAAATGTAGCTTTCAGGGCCATGTTGTTCCACCCACTTGTGTGTAGCATCCAGCTGGATGATGGACTAAAACCCACAGTATGAAAAAAGAGCAAAGAAACATATAAGAATCATATAAAGCCAGTAAATCTTGAGATTATCACTTGTCACCTTACAACAAAATATAGCTATAAATATGAGAACATGTATAAGACTAAATTGAACAACCTTTTTTATTTCATTCATTTCATTAACATTTTTATTAAATATGGACCTTTACTTTCATTAAATAGACTTAATTTTTATTGTAGGCTCATTTTGTAAATGTTAGCAATTACTGTAAGCGTGAGAAAAAAGTGGGTGTTTCCTGCAAATGTCATTTCTCACATTTACAAAATGAAGTGATCAGACGATTACTACCCATCAATGCAAATATCTCGTTATGTTTAGAGACAAAGGCAAGATATTACAATATGATCACTCTGTATGGCCACCCATCCATGTAAATGTCCACACTGAGTTGTGTGTGACCGATTTGGCATAAGTGTATTTTTGTCTCCTACTCCACCTCCCCCAACAATCATTTCCTTTTGCCACTGTTCATCGGCACAGTAAAACCCATACTGCCTTTGCTTCAGGATGAACCGGCTCTATTGTGCACACTGGACATTTGAGCACAGCTATCTACCAATACAAGTGCACGTCTCTAAAGACACGCTTCTCTATATGCAAACTAGTGATGAAAATGAAGCCTGGTCTGCAGTGATTATATTTGTAATTTAATTTCACTGGTTGCTGGGGGGAGAGATAAGAGAGTGGACCGTATGTGGTTGTCTGTGTCCAAGCATGAATGGAGAAGCGAGAATGAGATACACATAGCTTTATTGTAAGGGACAGAGACCTATAATGGATGGTAGCATACAAAAAGAGAATGCCTGAACACATGCACCCGCAAGTATATAAAAGCTTATAAATATACAAGCTTATTACATTCGAATTTAGCTGGACACAAACACAAATACAGAAATGCTTGTAACACAAGATATCATTGATTGAAGCTTATTATACAAATGAAAAGTCAAAATGATCCAATGTGATAAGGATAGGCAGATTATAGCACAGATACCACAGATCTCAAACTGACCCATGCTTCTGAATCATTTGAGACATTGTTATTTTCTCTCTTTTGTGTGACTTGACAAAAAAAGGTAATCAGCAGGGGAGTCTGAACTGAGTGCTGTAACCAATTTTATAGAGCAAAGGCGCATTGAAGATTCAAAAGGAGAACACACACAGCTGCAACAAGCCCAATAATAAAATGGAGATAGTGGAGGACAAAAAGTAGCCCTGGCTACTTCTGTCTCTTTTTATGGACCATGTGGACCTTAGATCAGCAGGAGAAGTACATGAAGTTTGCTATGAATTATACTCAGGCCTAACAATAACTAAGTTATATAAGTCTCAGATTTGATCAAAGTACGCAAGTTGAGACATTTTTAATGATTATTAATTTAATTATATATAATTAATATTAATCAAGTAGTCAAGGTGAAATCATATTCAGTATGACTACATGTCAAGGTTCCTCAAGGTCCTTACTCTATGACCTAGTGAATGCTATGGATAAGGGTGTCTGCCAAATGCCATAAATGTAAATGTATAGAATATTTTCCCATAACAGCACATCTCAAAGTGTTTTATTCCTCTAACACCAATTAAATTTGCCAACAATATTTTATTTATTAAAGAACCGCATGTCATTCTTTTTTATTAATTTATAGTTACATTTAATGTTGTGGAATATCCACAAAACAAGTTAGTTCCTGTTATTGCTTATCAGAAAGTGTAAAGTCTTGAAGCCCATGGTGGAACAGATTCTTACAGAAAGATTCACAAGATCAAATATGTTTTTTTTTTAATAGTCAGTACTAGGCTACCATTATGTGGATTACATCCACTATACAGGTCTCTGTGGCTGAGCAGTTACTACAGAAACCATAATGTATTAGAATATGTGCATTATGAAAACCTGAATTTTGAATGATAGCCTGGACTACTGTGAGAGGTGTGCAGAACTGAGAATTCAACAGCGCTGTGCTATAATCATTAAACATCAAAGATTCAGTATAATCAGAGACACCACAGTCATAGCATTCACATAATAAATACATGAATGTATGTCTGCGGTGTCCAATGGAACAAGTGCATGTGAAAGTTGCAAGCTGCCTAGTACATGAAATTTGTTATGAATGTGTAACGTATTGGAGGTTAGGATGGATACAGGTGCAGATAAGAACTTTATTGAAGACAGGCAGGCAGACAATTCCAAAACATGAATCAATAACATGGTCAAAAACAGGCTAAAGGTCAACAGGCTAAAGGTTAACAGGCTAAAAGTCAGGCAATCAGCAAACGGCATTAAGTAGACTAAACAAGAAATGAATAACGAGAGTGAGAACAAGATCAAAACTATGAAACATGAAACGAGGAACAAATGCTTGGTATACGGAAAACAAACGTAATGAGGTTTAAAAAGAAATGCAATCTGGGGAAAACACAGAACAGCTGAATACAATGATGACACATATGGGAACCAACCAATGACAATACAGGGGCGGAGACAGGACAGAAATCATAACAAATGTACACGTGTCAAAAGTAAACAAAGTCGATGTCATTGTGAAAACTCGAAAGTGTGCGCTCACACTTAGAGCTTCGGAGCGCTCGCGCTTTGAGCTTCAGAGCGCATTGCGTGCTACAGCGCTATTGCGAAAGGAAATTGTGTCAGAATGATACTCAGGACTAACAATAACTAAGCTATGTATGTCTCAAAGTTTTTTAAAAGTAAGATAAGTTGAGATAGTTCACATGAATTAATTAATCAAGGTGAAATCATATTCAGTATGACTTCATGTTAAGGTTCCTTAAAACCATTAATGTGAAGCACAGGCCATTATATCTTGCTCCCAATGTTCTTTAACTAATGTAACTAATGTAACTTTGCCCATATGGTACAATTATTCAGCTTATTTCTAGGGTATATCAACTGATGCATTTGTTTATTTTCTGTGACATATTGAGGAGGAATTTAAATTCAGAGAATATACAGATTCTTGAAATGGAATGAAATTCAATGTGTGTCTCAAATCAAATCATAAATTGGAAACTTGACTTTCAGTTAAGAAAGCTTTCAGTTATTTAAATTGCATGACCTGATTGATGCACTTTTTCAAGGCACATTGGCCTTGGCCACTGCAATGGCCATAACATGTAAGACTTATTGACTTCATGAACATGTTGCTTTGAGAAACACTGATTAAACATTTCTCTATATATTTTACCATCAGTTGCATCAACTAAATGTAGCTGTGTTTCAAAGTGGTAAGAACAGAGTACAAAGAAATTTCCACTCTGAACAACTTGCATATGAATCTTTATAATTAACATGTGATCTTCAAAGTTCAACTATGCATCCTGAGTGCATCTCATAGATCACTAACTAGCCCAGCCAAGTCTCTGCCATAACAGTGTATAACTGTGCCATATACAGTGAGGTCCAAAGGTCTGAGATCACATTGAAAATTGGAAATAAACAGAAGGTTTTAGAATTCTGAGATGAGATGTTCTTTATGCCTAATCTCTTGTATTGAAGCATGTGTTCAGACAACACTCTGATGAAGTTGATCTAAAATGGATCATAAGCTTAAAAGCATAAAGCATAAAAGGGGACATTATAAGTTGCATTTTAGGTTCAATTTGGGGAAACCACCTGACGCATTCATTGTGTTGAACTATTTCAATTGATTTTGTTTGATTTTTTCATTGCAAACAGCTGAAAGTCTGTAAATTTTGACAATAAACCTGATTTGCAATGGTGGTTGAATAATTTTGATTGCAAGTATAATAATACAATAATACAATGTGTCTGAGTGTAGGAAGTGCATGAGTGAAGCACAGTACAAATAGAGAGGGCTGAAGGGCATGCGCCACAAACCACTCACATACAAACCAAACTAATAACACACCTGAATGAATTTAATCCTATTTTACACCAATCTTCTGTGCCAGCTCACATTCTGTCCATCTCTACATCTCATCATCTCGTTCTATCTACAGAATCTCATTCTGTCGTTATCTTTACTGATAAACAAAGACATATCTCACACAAAAAGAAAGGGTTTATTCAAACAAATTTCATTATAGAAAATGCACTTATTACTTTAAAAACAGCATTTCCATGCATTTAATATCAATAAAAGGTATACACTAATTTGGGGTATTTAAGCACTCTGTACGGACCGCATTTGCCTTGTTGGTCTACCTTATAGGTTTACAATTTTATAATTTTATAGCTATATGTGCAGTGTGTGTTAATTGTCCTCTATCACTCCATTAATGGCCAGTTTCTGACTACAGCACTTCTCTTAGCTAGATATTATTGATTGGCAGTCTATTCTCAACCCAACAATGACATTGAGGTCAACCATGCGAATATATTCAGTAATGTTCCTATCACAGTCCGTTTCAACTGATAGATAGGGAAAAGGGGGGCTGACAAATTGTGCATAGCAAAAGAGGGGCTGCAGTCTGTAACTGTATACCCTATAAAGTGCATCTACCTGGTAGATTTGCTTGATAAAATGGCCTGTGAGTGTAGCAACAAGTTAAATGTACCTTGTGTCCCAAAGGTTACTAAAACCTCTTGCACAGTGTTATATCTGTATTTCTTTTTTATCATGCTGTTCTTTGGTAGCAAAGTATAAAACATGCCCCTATAATTTTGTGTCATGAGAGAAAAAAAACATTATCTGATTGAATAGAGTCACATATTAATGTTCTAGGGATTTTTATTTTGCACACTGTTCATACTGCTACTATAAAAGCATTTCAGAGACTCCTATTGGTATAGTAAAAAATACAGTCCTTATCTTAATCCCTCAACCAGGTCTATAAATGTATGCCTGTAATTACACCCTTAAAATGAAATCATTACATGGCAATGTTTAATGCAAAGTTTAATCTTTGGAATTAACTTCCTAAGTAGCTCACTGCCACTGCAATAATGCTTATTTCCACTAGCACCCATGGGGGATTTGTCGTGTTATGACAGTGCCAAATTCCAACACTGATTTCATGAGTAAGGTATGTTTAACTAGTATAGACATACATAAACTTTTCTTTATTCAGATGTTACAGTTTTACAGTGAATCTTCCAGTAAAGTTTTCTACAGAAAGTGATTAGTTTGCTCAGTTATTAGCTTATCTCATCACTAGCATATCTCAGCAGCTGTTCTGAAAATGAAGGCGGCTACAATTTGGTATTTTCTCCTTGAGATTTGAGAGTGTATTCATGAATGTGAATTCACTTCAAATATCACAAAAGCTGAAAAAGCATGGCTAAAATACTAACAAAGGGAAATATAGTATAATACTACGCACAAATGACAACCTACATCACTTGACATTGTAAATCACAGCTACTGCTGGATGTCCAGAGGTTTTTAATTTCCCTGGTGATTTTCTAAGAAGGTTTTTGTCACTTAGAAGGTTTTATTATGTGTGAAATCTGTGTGGGTACTGTGTACTAACCAATGCCAATTTCTATCATTTGCAATTTTTTCTCTGTTCTTTGAAAGCTTATTTGCCTGTAATCTGACCTTGGACTGTATTCTGCTATAGTCTTTTTCAGTTAAGTGGATCCAACCCATACACTCTACCTGAGACCTGAGACTCCATATACATTGTTAGGACACAAACCCTCATTTAATCATCTTCTTAAATTTCTATAAAAATTATATCTCTTTCACAAAGAATAACAACCAAGTGAAAGTGAAAGTTCTAATCAAATTACATTTCACTAATGATAGAAACTTGCATAATTCATCATATTATTGGATCTCATTTTATCCTGCTTTTAGAATGTATCTTGAGTTCATGTTTGAGCAGAAGAACCAATTCATGCATGTGCATACATGCATAAGACCACATATTCAACTTTAGTATGAAATCATCCCACTCTGATTTCATTATCTTCAAATAGAAAGATATCTGGAAGGTTCCTTTCACATGCCATGAAGTGATGTTCAGGGTTTTGGGGGGGTTTCTTCAAGCAAACTACACCAGCACCACCAAATGGTGAAATCAGAAGATTCACATCATTAGCTCAAGTCACTAGAGAAAAAGCATCACACCACCCTGGCAATGTATGTCAATGTAAATATTATTTATCTTAATAAACACATTAACACACACATTTTCAGCTAATTGTGGGGAAGCAGTGGTTTAATAACATTACACGGCTCCTTAGTTAGATTTTAATTGGTGGGAAACATAGCACAGAGATATCTGTTTGAGTGGAAAGGCACGATTAGTAGGCGTGGACCAGCTGTCACTCAATCACACTTTATGGAGATCATGTAGGAAACCTAGTAAGTACTGTATGTGAATATCAGTGTTGTTGTTGTTGTTGTTGTTTATCAAGAGATCCTTATGTAGCAGCATTATATACATCTTCTAGTGTATCTGTATCTCAGATTCAGTCTCAATAGCCACAACCACTGTAGAATAGATAAATTAAATGTGTTAGAGCAGGAAAAAGCACATCATTGTGCAGTGCAAAGATTCCTCACTGGGACTGAAAATCATTGAGCTGCACTGCCTGAAATCCTGACTGTGTAAATGAAAATTTTGTTAGTCTAAGCCTAGTTCCAGCATAAAAACATGTCCTGTATCTACAAAAAAGATCTAAAGAGCATCTGTCTGGAATATAGGGCCATGATTTTCAAAGTGGGTAATTTCTGTCAAATCATTTTTGCTTTTTTTTAGTTTAAGTAAATGGTGATAGGGCACCGCCATGTCACAGCTCCACACAGGTTCCAAAGTTCAATCCTGATCTGTGTGAGGTTCCTGTGCATGTTCTCCCTGTGTCTATGTGGGTGTCCTCTGAGAGAAAACATGCCAATAGGTGGATTGGCTCAGAAAATTACCCCTTGGTGAGAATGTGTGAATGTGAATGTGTGGTGTGTATGGTGGTGAGAATGTGTGAATGTGAATGTGTGGTGTGTATGGTGCTCTGTCATCAACTGCCATCTGATCCAGGGTGTATTCTAGCCTCATGTTCAGTTTTCATAGGATAGGCACAGATGTCAAAGGCATTCTGACACAAAGCTCAATTATGATGACACAAATATCAATCATTTGGTGATTACTTATATATTCATCCCCCAACACCCATTGCACCACCCCACCCCCACAAACATCCTACAGGTTCTACATTCATAACAGGGTCAGTAGAATTTTTGGTTTACACAAGAGGAGAATCCATGGCTATAAATTACAGAGGACACATTTAGGGTCAAGCCATGAGAAATAAGAGAGGGGTCAGTGGTGAGGTTTTTGGCTTTGATGCTCACTTTTAAGTAGTTTGTTTTGCCATTTAGTGCACATTAAAGCACCCTGCTGTATGACCTTCAAGGACAGACTCCCGTTCAAATGCCAATTAGGTGTTTTCGTGTTGGTAAATTGAAAGGGCCATCTGTAAATCGAATACAAACTCATTAGCCATTGTTAACAAGGTGGAACTGTCTTTTAATTAGTGCTGCGCCTGAGTAATGCACAATTCACAGAGCCAGACCCAGTTTATTCTTCTCCACTTTAGTGGGATCAGAAAGTACACGAGCTCAGCAACGTCCTCTCTCTTGTCTCCATCTCTCTCGGCATCACTCATGCTCCCTCCATCTGGCGGAAGTCTTGGGCAAAATATCCACAGCACAGCATTCCTCACATTCTTCATACCCAGTAAATACTAATTAAGAAAATATCATGTAAAAATAAAAGTCAGAGCATGTTTCAGTATGCATGTGTACAGCCTGGCTAGCTGGCTAGCATCCTAGCATTTATAATAATTATCTACTACACCTGAAGTGTGTGGGCAAATCCCATGAACATGGTTGTACTGAGATAAAGGTAGAAAACCTGTTTATTCAAATCTTTCTTATAGTGGAAGTCTAAGGGGAAGTGTTGGGCTCATCAACAACTTCCCCTCTTACTTTTCTCAGTATAGAGAAATGTGAGTGGTGTTCACAAAAAGAGATTACGTTCCTTTAATACCAGTCCATGTTACATAGAGTTTTAATAAGCCCAATAAGAGTAAATATAAGTGACATTAGTTGATGACTTGAGTTGACTTGGACCAGATATATTGAGAAATTCATATAAATTTGAAAAAGTTCAAACAGGCCAAATATATAGTAAGACTCTGCACTCACATTAAATAAGACTGAAAGTAATAAGCAGAAAACTAGCACAAATAATCAGACACAATGTTACGTTCCCGCCGGCAGATGGTGCTACGGCGTCGAAGTGCACAGACTGCTGCAGAGCACGCGCGTGCACGAGATTACATAGAGAGGACTGTTTAATATGGACACGTGCCTTTGTTTTGGTTTTGTTCTCTTCCTGTTCAGGTATTGGTTTATGATTGAGGGTGTGTCTATATTTGCCCCAGGTGTCTATGTTTTAGTTTGATTGTGTTTGCTATTTAAACCCATCGTGTTACGTTGTACTTTGCGCAGTATTATTTGAACCTTTGAGTGTAATGGTGAAGACGTTACGCATGCCAAGCGGTCTTAGTTCCGTGTCCTGTTCTCGTTCGATGCCTTGACTTCTGTTTTATGTTTAACCCGCTAATCTTGTCCAGTAGAGACCGCGTTTCCTGTTTATTGATTTAAGTTTCAAAATAAAGACGCTTATCTGCACATGCTTCTGCTCCTGTCCCGTTTCGTAACACACAACACTTTTTATTATTACACTTAATAAAAGCAAGAGTACAGTATATTGGGTATATTTATTTTATTATTTACTGTGTTTACATATAATTACTATAAACTGTATTATCATTGCAAATGACTAAATTCCAAAAGTGAATCAAGAATTGATTTAAAACATTTGATTATTGCATGTTACAATAGTCAGAAATTTTGGGGCATGTTGTAACACAGACAAACCATATGAGGGTGCTAGTGCCACCAATCATTTAGCCCTGGTATGGCAATTCCTAACCATGATATCATACGAAAACATTCATGACAATCAAGCTACTAAGATTTGGCCAAAGGTTAAAACTACAAACTTTCTCTCTGGATTATTCATTTAATAATTGTTATTATTATTAATATATGCACCAAATTACAAAATGTACTAAATGTTCCCTGCTTACTAGTCACTTATGCACCCTAAGGGATATTATTCAATAACAACTGTACAGTGAAGGGTGCATAGATACAAGAGTAAAATTTGGACTGGTTGAGGTGTCCTTTAGAGTTCAGAATGAATTATATAAATGTGGTTTGAAAGTCATTCACTTAAAGGCAAAATCCACTCTGAATGACTTGCATAATGACTTTCATAATATAGTATATATAATCAATGTGTGACAAGTCTCTATTGTAACTCGGTGCAACTGCATCATTATCTGCATTGCATCCTGAGTCCAATGTTTGTGGTCTCTGCTATGTCTACACTTCTATTATATGACAACTAATTATTATTATTATTATTATCATTATTATTATTATTATTATTATTGTTGTTGTTGTTGTTATCACTTAGGTTTGAGATTGTTGGAATTTTTCCCCCTATTAAACGTCATTGTAACTGTGTTAGCAATGTCCCCCTGTGATGTCATTACTGCACACAATGCTAACTTCTCACAGGAACAATGAAAATATAACACCAACCAATAAATTAGCACCTGAATCACTAAGCACATCACACATTTCAATACAAACATATTTTATAAACATATATGTATTTCAGGTGGGTTTCTCCTTTAAAACAAGTTTACACTAAGTTATAGTAGTGTGTACTTAATTCAGTAATCTGTGAAACTGAATGTGCATAATAAAAGTTCGATAGAGAATTTGAAAGCAACAGAGTCTTGTAATGTCTGCTTGCAAATGAATATGAGTCATTTTTTTTTCTTCAGGCTATTACTTCTGACAGTTCCTCTGTAAAGTGCAATAATTTAGCCATAGCCTTCTGAGCCTCTGTAATGGAAAAATCCATGTATCTTCAAGCTGAGTGAACCCTTAGGCAGCTTCCTGTGTGCAAAGGCACAAGATTCTTGGTCACCTGGCTATGGACCCACACTCAGCCTTTCAGTGGCTGAACAGTGAAGATATTTAAACAGCAGTGATATTTGATGCTGCTGTCTCCCTTAGGGCATGGATGTGTATCTCTTGTACTCATGGTTAAAGTGTTCAGCGCTGTGCTGGTAGCTGTCACTGAACGAGCGTGTGTGTGCCACCTCGAATCCCTTCCACCACAACTCAGTCTTCTTCTTCAGCTCGGGCAGTATGTCAGGTACGACACACTGCTCCACCAGGAACACCACTGGCAGAACAGCCAACAGCAGAGCCCAGCCCACAGCACCCAGCCAATAGGAAGAGCCCAGGCGTGTCAGGTCATCTCGGATATAAGCAATATGTTGACTGGTGAAGAGCGCCCAACTTAGGAGAAAGAAAAACCCTGGGGAAGGAGATGTGTGTAAAAGACACAGATTGAGGCTTTTCAGGGGAAAATATCAATTTATTGTTTAATATTTTAATGAAGCATCTAGGCATATTGTACCAAAAATAAATATTGCTAAATTCTTTGCAGTGCTATAATTCCCCTAAAGTGACTTTCAAAAGCGACAAACAGGAACCATCTATATGGAGAGGGCAGCGCTCACAGGCTTATGTGGCACATACATAAGCCCACACTGAAAACTGACATCCACCTATATAAACATATTTATACCAGAGAGCTGAATTCTCTAATCTGATTGGTCAGAAGGCATGGACTGATTTTCTATAACATATGGCATTTGTAAGAAATAAAATATGACAGGAGTACTGTTACTGGAAAAAATAACACATCACACCACCACATCGTCGATTATGATCCCGTAACAGCACTAATGTAACAGCAATACTATTTTATTACCTTCATAAAAGCTTATTCAAAATGGCATAAGCTGTCAAAGATTATTTTTGTTCATTCTGATATAAATTGCCATAACACCTGAGTGTGGTCGATTGGTGTGATTGTAGTAGAAATTAAGTAGATTTATGTCGACATAAGGTGTGTTGTTATGTTGACATATGGTTATGACACTTTGTGGGCTGATTTATATGTCAGAGTATTTTGACAACTGACTTTGTGTTTGAAATGTCACATCACCATCATGACCAGATATTACGCTACTGGAAAGCATCATAACACAACTGTATCACAAATTCTGTCACTTGACTCATGTGTTATGTCAACCTGATATCAAAACTGACAAAAGCAGTCCTTATGACAGCTGATGCTTGTTGAAATAAGTCTTTATATTGTAAATGTTCTTATAGCATTAAGTCAGCTGTCAGGAGGGGCTTATGTAGGTGATATGTTACACTATAGACACTGCCCTTAAGTAATGCGTAGTTTCACTTTCACAGGGAAATTCAGGAAATCTGGCACTACAGTATGACATGTTAATTCTGACCTGTCGGTAGCAGTGTGATGAGCAGAAGGGTGGTGGGGTAAAGTGCCTGGCCTGCCATCAGCAGCGAGCGTGTGTTGGAGTAAGAGAGCACGGTCTTTGACGTCCAGCAGAATGCAAACAGGAGACACAGAATCCCAGAGCTTACAGCCATGAGGAAAGAAAGGGCAGCAAACACGTTTTGAGGCCCTAGACCTGTTCACAACAACAGAGAATGTGTTATTGCCTGAAAAGCTGTTAAATGACAAAATTATTAAAATGATTATGGATAAAATTTTAGGCTGAAATATGACCATGTACTCTTTGGGTCAACATGATTCAGTTTAAAAGCAAAAGTGAAAGTAACGTAAAATAAAACACCAGCTTGGTTCTAATAATAATGATCCTGGCTCTAATGAAAAATAATTAGATGAACATCATATTTATACTATATAAATGCATTATAAAAAGAATTTTAACTGTCAAATCCCACTTCTTATTGTATTACCACCTACACTTGCCATTCAGAGGCATCCCCCTATATGCAAAGGGATTTTGTTTATCTATTTAAATCACAAGAAAGATATGAGTGTGTGTGTGTGTGTGTGTGTGTGTGTGTGTGTGCGCATGCGCGTGTGTGTGTGTTATAATGCATTTTATAGAATCTTATTATAAAAATGAAAATGGGGGCTCAGTAATTGGGGAATATTTTTGTAAGTAGTGAAAAGAACATGATTAACACACAGGTTATATAACAGAGTGCATGTTTGGTTAACATTATGATACAATGACAACAATATAGAGATCTTCATAGTGTAACACAAATCACAACATGAAATGAATTTGCATAAAATGTCAAATGAAAGAGGTAGCTGGGTTTTTCTGGGGAATTCCATAGCAAGTCTAGCATGGTTTTGAAAGTGACACGCCCACTAGATGTGTCTGGAATAATCCCATAACAAAACTGGCATTTTAGCTTTACTCCATCCCTGAGGCAAGGTGTAAAGGATGTCAGAAATGCTGAAGATGCAAGCCTAAGCATGACAGTTTCAGCTCAGGCCTATGTTAAAACAACTAGGCGTGATTACTGTGAAAGGCATTAAAACACACACACACACACACACACACACACACACACACTCATATCTTTCTTGTGATTTAGATAGATAAACAAAATCTCTTTGCATATTGGGGGATGCCTCTGAATGGCAATTCACAACACTAAATGAATTTGCATATATCTTCGATGTAAAATGAAAGGGGTAGATGAATATTTCAGGGGAATTCCATAGCAAGTCCAGCATGGTTTTGAAAGTGACACCCCCACTAGATGTGTCTGGAATAATCCCATAACAAAATCGGCATTTTAGCTTTACTCCATCCCTGAGGCAATGTGTAAAAAATGTCAGAAATGCTGAAGATACAAGCCTAAGCATGTCAGTTTGAGCTTAGGCCTATGTTAAAACAATTAGGCATGATTAGAACATTAAATTTATATGGTTTCCAGCCACAATGATGGCAAACCAAATCGAATGTGACTTGTTTTTTTTCACAGCAGTGTAGTTTGTCTTAACAAGAAACCACCATTCTGCAGCCCTAGGACAGGTATTTTGTCCATTCCTAATTCAACAAGCCCACACCTGCACCTTCACAGGGCATCTAGAATTTCCTACTTTGCATACTCCTACAAGTCTGTTCAAAATGACTCACACCATATTATAATGCCATTAAACACTGCACTATCTCTAAAGGCTAGCAGAAAAACAAGCTGTAACAGCCAATCAAAGATAATGTCATGTCAATATAATCCTGTTCAGTTCAACTGTTGATCTCTAACAAAATATTTTAGTCAGAGACAAGACTAAACATCTCTCACCATGGATTGCATGCCTTTGCGTCCAGCTGACAGCTGGATTGGACTCGTTTCCCCTGGACCACAGTCCCTTTTCATCCAACCAGTCAGGGGTCCAAACAGCATAACTGATGCATACGCAGCCCACTAAACCCAGACACGATTCAGCGAATCGAAAACGACTCGTCGAATCTACAAGCTCCGGTCCTTTCATTCTACATAATGTAGATGTGTAGAGAAAGTATGAGAAGAAACAGAGATGAAACTATTGTAATATGGTACATATAAGACAAGATAAGATAAGATACAAAAGGATTTTTAAAAATCTATTTAATCCAGTATATCTAATATTGTAATCATAACAGCCAGGTGTAAATATACATATTTTTAAGAAATGGACATTTAATTAACAAAAAGGGCATTTAAGAAGAAGTTGTCCTACCTTTAGCTGAAAAGAATTGTGGTGAAATTAGAGAGCAAGTAAGAGAGAGAAAAAGAGAGAGATGTCACCCTCGTTGAAGCTCAAAACTAAATATCGAAGAGGCTGAGAGTGAAACAAAGAATATACATCCCACACACACACACACCCCCTCTAACTTCCCTTTTACACAACTGTAAAGTGACACCAGAGATTGAGTACAGTGGAGACCCAGCCTCCAGTTGGTGGGAACTCCCCATGCCACAAAACATAAACAAACACACAGGGGAACAAACACTTTGTTTAATTTCCCCGTTTGTAAAGTGAAATAACTAATACTACATTTATGAAGGGGAAAATAAAGAGAGCGCATTCACATTACTGAGTCAAGATGCACACAGTAATTTGACCTACATTCTTCTCCTATATTAATCTATGATCTCTCTCTGTTTTTTTGGTGGGGGTTTTAGTGCAGAAGCGGAAGAGGGGCTGGTCTGATGTCATGGTGTAACCTACAGAGGAAAGAAGAGCTCACTGCTCACTATGCCACCAAGAGTGCTTACAAACCAAAAAACTCCACCATGCTTTTCCACTCACCTAAAATCATTACTCTCTTATTTAACAGTTTCCTCAGGATTCAAGAGATGGAAATAATTCATAAGCAAGCACTAAAACGGACCTCTGTCTTAGCATGTGCTGACATTAAAATATAAATAAATAAATAAACAAATAAATAATGCAGAACACGTTTTAATTAGTATTTTTTTCTTTATTTAAACATGTTATTTAGTGTTTAAGAGTTTATATTGATCATAATATTAACAAAAATAAGCTGCAAAGAAAGCCTTTAGATCTAACAAAAGAGCAAAATCGAACAAAAAAGGAAAAATCCACCCTGAACAACTTTATATAATCTTTATATACATGTCCAATGTCCAAGATTTATTTTGTAATGAAATTCTGACTTTCTAGCTTAAACTTCTTTCATCTACTTTTCTACATTACCCACATTGCTGTTTGGGGTAATACTTGCTGATAGTAGTACCAGTGAGATGTAGCTATTGATTCATCTCTACCTAAAGGGAGTGATGCAGCGGTATTTTAATCCTTTAATCTGTCCACCTCTCTCAGCTCCTCATCTGTACACTCTGCTCAAACAGATCAGCAGTATGTAAAGAGTTTCAGGGTAGAGTTTTTCTTTTTTCTTTAAAGTCTGCAAATCACCTTTTCAAGTCTTTTCACTGACATTTGGAAGACCCTAGCCTCTAAGAGACCTGTGCTTTAAAACAAGGCATTTGAGATGCATATGCAGGAAAAGAAAACAGAACAACTTTGTAATGAAAACAGTTTGACAACCCATAACTCCATGGAAACTTAATCTGTTAACACCCTTATAAACTCTTACTTACATAAAAAAAAAGTGAAAAAAACAAACAAAAACATGCTTGCCTTTGGACTGAGAATGACGCAGTCTTTAACACTGTTACATCCTGGCTCTGTCCAAGAGATCTTTAAACACTTCAGCTTGTGTTGGGTCTTCTCCATCAGCCAGTTTCGGCCTGTTCTTCTCTAGCCAATCAGAGGAGTGGATCTGCTGTCTGAGTGCTCCTATTAGTGAATCCAGACTTTCTGAGTTAGCAAACATTTGGTCGTTGTTAACCTGAATGTCCTCATCAGCCAACAGCAAGCTTTCAGCCTCGGCACCATTACTTTCTAAATGCACTTTTGTTGTTGTATTGAAGGCCTCGTTTGTTGTGTCTTTGGAACCGTCTTTGTTGTTTTTGTCCTCTGTTGTTGTCTTTCTATTCCTCTGTGTTTGTCTGTCGTCCTCTTGTTTGTCTGCTTTTGTATTCTCACAATGAGTCCGCATGCTGGAGCACTGAAGTTCTTCTATAGTCTCTCTGATCCTTTCTAGGCCTGTGGAAAGAACAAAGTAGTCTCATCACAAATACACACACAAACACATCAAACATCAGCTAATGTAGAGCACATTAAGGTTAAAGAAGTATAAAAATTCAAAGAGACATATGGCATGGCATGACATGGCATAGATGTACAAACAGACCAAGTTGGAGGCGGTGGCGCTGGTCAGAGAAGACGATACGGAACCATCCTGGTGAAGAGCAGCTAAAGGCCTGACCGCAGCTCAGCAACACCCGGTGTTTCAGAAAACACTTCCATACACGCAACTCCTCTGCAAATGTGCGCTCCTTTAGATACTATTAAAGACACACACAAAAACACATACATCTTTTGGTACACACACACATCAAAGTGAAACACATGTAAACAACATAGGTGTTTCATAAACACTATAGTTCTCACAATGAACATCCTTAGTAATGTTTGACTTTAAAATATACAGTTGTAGAAGAATAATGATTTATAATCGCACTACCAGTATCACCCATTCCAAATTAATTACAGTTAACCAGCTAGCTTGTATGATTATATGTTTTCATTCAGATGTGCTACTTATATAAGCTGGTTTTATGTGTTACATGGTTTAAAATAAATAGTAAGTATCGTTTCATCTTCACACCTCACTTGGTATTATAGTAGTAGCTTGGAATAATTATTAGGATTAGCTTTCTTAGGTCTCAAAGAAAAGTGGTGGGGTGGAGGATGAGCTTGCATCTGTGACTGAGAATACACAGAATTAGATGGAAAAAGATGAAAGGATCATAGGATACACCGATTTAAAAACTGGGAAAGTGGTCACTTTGGATTGAGGCTAGCTGACTTGTATGAGCCTCTGACAGAAGTGACACAATCTGCACAGAGGTCACAGGCGATATAGAACACTTCAAAAGCAGCAAGACTGTCTGTGGATTAGGAAAGCATGAAAAAAACAGCAACTAACCATCAAACATCCATTCACCCATCCATCCAACCAACCATCTTTCCATTCATCTACCAATCCATCCATCCATCCATTCATCCAACCAACTATCATCCAACCATCTTTCCTTCTTCTCTTTGTTTTCTAGTTTGTTTTCTTTCTTTCTTCTTCCCTACCTCCTCTCTCTCTCTTTCTATACTTACGATTCTTAAGAATTCAACACAAACAGCAGTGTCTATTTGGTGGTCCAGAAATAATTTAAATGTAATGTAATAAAGCAATATCCCACCAAGTGGATGGATCATGACCTTGTATTAAAAGTGCTAAACTGACTTTTAAATGCACTGCAAGTTGTCAATAACCCCCCCTACACACACACAAGAAACACTTCAGCACTAAGATGCTGACAGTTAAGCAAACTGTTAATGTAAAAAAAAATCAGTTTTGTTTCATTCTGATTCTACACACATGCATGATCATGTCTGCATAATAGTATGTAATACTACTATAGGTACCTCACCTTGCTGAAGTCAGCCCAGATATAGAAGCCTGCGCCCCTGTGGAGGTAGGGAATGCTGGACCTTGTTAGCTGAGTGGAAATGTACTGGTGGGCCTCCTGAAGCCTGCGTCTATTCTCAGGGAGAAACACCTCATTCATCCAACCTGAAAACATCAACACATGACTTTAACTACTTCTGTTCCATCAGATAACTGAGAATGTCAACTGATCAAAAGGCAAAAGTTGTGATACTGATTACTGATAGGCTCAATATAGATTGTACAGTAAACATCAGAGCATTAAATATTGCCTGCCTAAATGTAGACAAAGCCTTAACAAACACTAAACACTAACGATGAGAGTCCAAACAATTAATTACATATCAAGCATAAATGACAGAGACATACTAAATAGTACCTCGATCCTTCAGCAGCTGAGTCACCTGGTGCTGTGTTGGTCCTGATACTCCATGAAAAGTGCCCAGCTGATCAAGGGCCTCAATTACATCACTGTTCTCAGAGTATACTGTACCCACACGCACGCCAGCCATGGCAAAATCCTGCAAACACAAAGTGCAGTCAGACCACAATGTGAAATTTACACCAGCGTGCTCTTTTTTGTAAATAATAATAATAATAATAATAATAATAATAATAAGTAGAATAAAAATAGCATTTGATAACTGATCACAGGTACCAATATTCAATTCTCATATTATGATCAAAGCTGATGATATTGTCATGATCCGAATGTTTTTAATTAGATATTTAATTACTTTTTGTCTAGCTTGCAAGTTACATATATTGCCTGTGAGTTTGAAAAACATTCCAATTGGAGACTGAAGACTGCTGTAGCCGTAGATTAATCAAAAGCTGATGTGACCTTGTGCTGTTGTAGCCCATCTGCATCAAGGTTCAATGTGTTGTGCATTCTAACATGGTTTTCTGCTTACCACTAATGTAAAGGATGGTTATTTGAGTTACAGTCGCCTACCATGACAATAAAGGCTATCTTCTTCTACTAAAAATACATTAAACAAATGAACACTAAGAGTTATTCAAATATCCGTATCTATAATGCTCAACATGTTTCCAGGGAATTCTCATCTAGTGAACAGAATGATTGGATGTGATGCTGCTTTGATTATAAAAAGGCTGCCTTCCTTATGCCTCTATTGAGGAATGGCATATACTGCCCAATAATGCTGCCTAATAATTTGAAAGCCTCGTCCCAAACTGAGCACAGGATAGTGGTGTTAAGGTAGTGGGAAGTAAGTATGATAATATTAAATGAAGGTGTGGGAAGATCACTAGCCCAGGATTACTTTTTAGCCTAGTCAATTAGTTTTCCAGGCAAAACATATGACTGGCCAGCACAACTGAGCTTGCTCGGTGGGCTAGCTCATAAATTTATGATTTGTCCACTCTTGATATGAGTAAAATTATAAAAGTATATCACATAATAATCTCAGTAATGACTATCAACATGTGAATAACAACACAAATGCACTTTTGTTTTCTCTCACCTTGCTAATGCCCCACATCACATGAGTCCTCTGAGGGTCTGGTAACCTGTGGAGAGATGATTGCATGACTAAAGGCTCCGATGGGTGGGTGTCCTTGGCACTCTGAAGTAAAATGTCATTGTATGTTACCTTTGTAGACTGAGGACACTGTTAAAGGAGCCATCAAACACAGACAGCATGTAGATCTCATCCACAATAGCATGCAGCTCATGCCTGCGGCACACCAAAAAAACAGAAATGTAACACGTGAACGGGACACCAAGCAGTGTTTATGAATCCATTACAGGATAAATTACAGTCTTAATGAAAGTTCTGAAAGCACCAGAATTCCCCTTTCAGCAATGAAGAGCTTAATTGCACTCAGTAAAAATTAATGTTGGCTCATAGCAATAATGTCCCAGTGCACACCACAGGGGACATTTAAAGAGTAATTTTAGTACTCCATTTGGACGATTAGGTGTTTACTCAATTTACTTGTCATAAAAACGAGAAACAACTGACACCATTATTTACACTTTTGGATGAACATTTAGTAAAATAACCTCTTGGCAACGTTTAGAAAGCTGATCATCTCTTCAGAGGTGTAGATCTCCCCTAAAGGATTGTGGGGGTTCAGGAGGATCATAGCTTTTATATTCACTCCCTGCAAAAAAAAAGAAAAAAAATTAAAAACAAACAAACAAATAAAACAGCCCAGCGTGAACATTGCTTTTGAATGTGAGTGTGTGTATATTTGTGTGTGAAATTTTGTGCTCCATGAATCACCTCTTTCTTTGCTTTCTGGAGAGCATGCTCCAGTTTTTCAGCAGTGAGGTGAAACGGTCTGTCATCATTTTGGCTGGGCTGAAGGGGAAAAAAATTCAACATAAACACTCTGCCACAACAGCACTGAAGTACAGAAAAGAGTAAAGGACTCCGGATAATTACCTCACTGTCAAGAGGAACACAGTAGAGCTTCACACTGCTGTACAAATCAATATCTTCTGTGATCACACCATAAAAAGGGGTTGGGATGAGGATTGAATCTGCAAGGCACCCAGGAATCATTAAATATCAGGGGTAAGCATTAGAAATTATGATATAACAATAATTAGACATTTTCATGGCATACACTAATGATCATGATGTTTAGTTTGTACAAATACATAAATACGCAAGCTAATGACATGATGGGCTAATGTTCCGTTGTCTGCAAGTTTCTGAGACCTAATCTGCGATATAGACTTAATCTGACACCACATGAGACATAACACACCAAACAAAGTGTGCCCATATCAGAATTTATACCATAGTACTGTTAAGTTCTCGGCCAATTATTTTTTCGATTAATTGATTAATCAGATGGGGGGGGGCAATCTTCCCGTCCCATTTTTTCACTTATTTAAAATAAAATCCACAAACTGAGTGTTACAAATAAACACACATAAAACTTATAAAATTACAAAACTTTACATTAACACAACAGTTTGTCTAATTATATACATACACACATACATACATACATACATACATAGACAGACAGACACACAGTCAGACGTTTGGAGACACTTGACTAAAATGTTTCTCATGATCTTAAAACAGATCCATGTTGTACACAAAAATATAATTGTGCCAACATTCATTTCTTTCATTAGAAAACTAACATTTAATTTAAAAAAATATTTTTTAAATGGATGACTTTGGGCAAAATATTTCAAAAAGCAGCCAATAAGTGTCCAGCATTGGTGGGAACTCCTTTAATACTGTTTAAAAAGCATCTCATGGAGATTCCTCAAGAAATTGGTTGAGAAAATGCCAAGAATACATTTCTGGAAATTCTAGGCAAAAAGGGTGTCTACTTTGAAGATGCTATAATACAAAATTATTTTGATTTGTTTGATGTTGTTTGTGCTCGTGCATCACTGTCGTGCTTCCATGCTACACAAGCGCCGAATTGTAAAGTTTACAGGTTACAGTCTTCTCCAAATCGTTTAATAGAAAATGCGCAGGTCATGTTGGGTATAAAAGGTAACGTTGATAGAAACAGTAAACAAGAAATGTATTGTCGTTGACTCTGGGTGTTCTGTTAAAGCAAGTGGCGTCGCAGTACGTGCGTATGACGTCATGCGACATCAACTCGGAAGTGGCTTATACTTCTGGTTAATAAAAAAAAAATGCTAATTTTCCATTTGAGATGATATTACCTT
This sequence comes from Ictalurus furcatus, assembly GCF_023375685.1. NCBI lineage: Eukaryota > Metazoa > Chordata > Actinopteri > Siluriformes > Ictaluridae > Ictalurus > Ictalurus furcatus. The sequence goes on along the minus strand of NC_071268.1, from coordinate 14,645,667 downwards.
TCTAAAATTCATAAACTAGACTGTAGAGTACACTGCATAGTGTAAATGTATAGTACGTCATTTGGGACACAACTTAATATTTAGTCTCTGAGGCGTGTTTTCAGAACAGAAGTAACATAACAAGTAAACGCACCCCATGCCGCGCACAAACCAACTAATCGATAATGAGATTCGTTGACAACGACTTTCATAATCGATTATTATCACTTAGTTGTTGCAGCTCTGTTTATATTAATACATACATGAACACAACACATACATGGGATAAAAATGTGTAATTGTCTGTCATGACAGACAGTTTTGTAGTTTCTCTGTTTCATACAATCTGCACTTTTATTCTTAATAACTTCAATAAAAAAAATATAAAAAGAGCCTGGTGAGAGAACAGCTGTTTATAGTGATTTTAACTGATAATAGGAACTTTTTTGCAGATGTTTCACGACATTAAGGGTAACTATAAACAGACAAAATGTATGGCATGTCATTCTTTGATTAATAAAAATGCTAGCACTGGCAGACTGCTGCGGTATAAGTGGATTAGAACTAGGGATGTCATGATACCAAAAATCTAGTAGTCGGTACCGATACCACCAAAAGTACATGATACTCGATACCGAAGTAGATACCACGGTGTGGTATAAAATTTAAAAAATAAAATAAAAAAACTCTCCTGGAGGACATCCTCCCCTGGCTGATACTGGCAAAGAATGGGGGGGGGGGGATTTTAGTTATCAAACACTGTCTGATAATGAGTGGACGTGCACTCCTAAACGCGCGCACACAAACACACACACACATATATACACACACACTATACTCTGAATGCAAGCATTAATTCACTGATATGGTGGCAGACCAAAAAGATTTATTAAAAGCATGAACATTTGAATAATCATTAGTGACATTAGGCTACATTTAGTTGACAGGACACGGGCTGAATGGCGATGCATGGTGGCCCATTCGGAAGTAGTTTATAACACTGCAATGCGTTAGTATCATTAATAACTGGCTATCGCAAACATTGCATGGAGCATAATGTTAGCTGGTTTCACCGCCACAATGCCAGCTGCCTCAAACAAATATAATATAGGACCGTCTTTCAGGTGCTTCGCCAAATTCCAGGTGTTTCCTCGCTTTGTTTGAAATGAACGATAGCATCGGTTGCACACCGGAAACCGATACTAGCTTTCCTCTCTTTTCCTCTCAACAAGTCGGGGCGGAGCTAAACTTGTTAAATTAAGCTAATCTTTTGTAGTTTTTCCAGTGTGGTTGTAGGCGTTCTTCTTCTTCTTCTTCACCACTTGTGGACCAACTAAAACAGTTTCGTGTATTTGCTGCCCACATCAGGTCCGGATGAATCGCAACCTCGGTACTTTCGTTACAAACGTTACCAACGGCAATGCAGAAAAACAAGCAGCGTCACGTTTTAAGAATGTTGGTACCGAAGTACCAGTTCTCATGACATCCCTAATTAGAACACTTCAGAATATGCTGCTACAAGAAAATAATCACACCACCCTGTTGTGTTTTATTCAATACACAGCAGATTAGGACACTTCAGCAAGTATTACCTTGCTTATACCACAGCCACCTACCACCTTTTTGTATATCGTACATTTATATTAGTCATAACTGGATGGTATGAAACTAGTTCACTTTTTGTTGTTTAATTTAGTTAACTTACTAGTACCACTTCCCACAGGCTACAGTTAGTTATACGACTATATGATCATTTCTTTTTACACAATTAAAATGTTTAATTGCAACATTATGGTTATTAAATCGTATAAGATAATGAGAGAAATGGTTAAGAGAAATAACACCTATAATAACACATAATAATAAGGTGAACAAATGACAAATAATTGAATAACATTAAGTCATTCCCTGTCTAAATCTATTTAAACATCAAGTTGAGGAATCAGATTCATCATTTTGTCATTGGTGTTTGCAGGGAAGTCAAGATTAATGAACAACTAATGAATATTACATTTAATGTTTCTACTGAAATTGAAATTCAGTGCAAACAATAGTGAAGCAGGCCATGCATGCTTTTTAAAAAATTATTTTTGCCCAAGGATCATCCCTGTCACAATCAAAACAGGCAGAGGAGACTTTCACTGCCACACCGAGGATGATGTAAGGCTGGAACATATGTCAGGATTCTCTAGCACTTAAACCTGTTGCCTCCCATTTCACCCACATTTTGTGCTCTCCAAACATGTTACTTGATACAGAACTATGAAAAAATGTTGCTGACCAAACATCTACAATGTTGCAAATATGGGAAAGTAATGCTCACCTGCCAGTCAGTTAGAAACTCTACAGTACAGGCTGTCAAACGGTACTCTATACATTGCCCACCCAGACTAGTTAACACAAAGGCAAACACAACCATCCAAATGTCAGGCACCCCAAGACTAAATTAAATCAATAAAAGCATCCATGTGTATATGTGTTGCCAACACAGAACTTATACTGAGTAAAGATTCTGCCCATATGGACTCTTACCGTCAGGATCGCAAAGCACAGCTGCTATAGCAGAAAACAGAGAGCTACAGCCATTTATCACAACCACCTAGTAAGACACACACGCACACATGCACACACACACACACACAAACGCAAACATCACATTCTATCACTTGTTCTGGGGAAAGCTGAATTCTAAGTATAACCATAACAGCACATTTTGCTGATGCTGCTAAACTCCTAAAAAGAAACTCACATTGTCGGCTCTTAGAGGCCTTGGAGCATGACAGTGTTCTGACAGGAACTTTGCTACTTCCTCTCTTAAGCTGTGGAAAAGAGAATTCATTCAGTACACTTAATAATGTTATTCTAGTGAAATGAAAGGGATGATGGCTCTTTGCTGATAAGGAAGTTCAACTATTCATATTTTTCACTTAATGATCAAAAAACTATGTGCTGATTATGTTTAATTTAATATGCATTTGGGCAGGAAAAGTTCTCAAAAGACTCAGTTTTCATACAAGCGATGGCCCTTCCAGTCTGGGTACTGCAACAGGCAAGAATCCACATAGAGCATGTCAGGCTGTGTCAGCTAAAGAAAAGCCCAGAAATAGATTAGAGCCATTTGCACACACTGGAAATAAATCACTTCTTCAAGCTAAAACATCAGTGCACTACCTAACACTGATTATGGTGCATAATGAGTGACGAATTAAAGGAAAAAACGGGGGCGATTTTATGCTGTGAGAAGTATTTTTTCTGGTATGGATTGGGTCCACTTATTCCCTTATCGACAAGGGCTGCTGCATATCAATATGAAGTTATTCTGACTGATCACTTATTCCTGTGATCAATATTTCTATCCTTATGGGAGTGGTCTCTTCGAGGAAGACTCCACCCTTTCCATGGAGTGACCACTGAATGGTTTAATGAGGATCACAATAATGTTATACTAAGAACCTACATTTTTCCTTTCATTTGTCACCTGTCTGTATGTCTTAGCCAGGCTTCATCTTGTAGGCATCAATATCTAATGTAGCTTGTAATGGAGGTAACATAATTATCTGGTTGAGCTGAAGTCAAAATGCCTTACTCGTTTCTGCAGAAGGTCAAAGCATAGCTTGTTCTCGCTTGTTCCCAAATTTATAATGCCCTGAAAGAGAGAAAACAAAGACAATAAAGAATCCTATTTTTGTTTTACAAATGTCTTTCCAATTATAAGGTTCTATATGACAATTCTGTAATCTTAAGGTATTGAGCCATAAGGTTTTCTCCCTTTTCAGTATTACACTATCAATTATAGCTAGTGGAATGTAAATAACATTAACTTTATAACATTTTATAGCATTTTATAGTCATGTGTGGCAATAGAAAAAAGTAAAATAGAGTTTTATTCTAAGGTATAATTATATATTTCATTTCCAGAGGAGCATTTCACAAAATAGTCCTTCATGAACTGTACAAATGTGCAAGCAAAGTGCTTCAAACTGAAGGAGGTGTACTTTGTGTGCTACTAACATCAGGGTTACTGTTCTCATCATGCTTGTTGGCAATGTACTGTGTGAAGCCTTCCTGAAGAATTCCCTGGTGCTGCCGGATCCGATTACCCCTGCGGGACAAAAAACTGCTGTCCTGGGGTATCTGATCACCCCGTAGCATGGTGGATACAAAGGGGAGTGTGGAAGGGCCAGGACCTGGACCTGAAGAACTGAGAGGCACATTGAAAGTTGCTAAATCAGATGCTATTGTACTGCAGTCAGAGGTTGTGGTGTTGGTGTTTCCATCATCAGCTCTTTGGTTAACCTTCAGCATTCTGGGTACAAATGGGGACTGGGGAGGAACTGACACAATTGCATTAGAATCAAGGATCATGGTGTTGCTCCTTCCCTGATCAACAGTGTGATCTTCCTGCAGCATTCTGGGTACACTGGTGAGAGTGGCGGGGTCTGGTGGAAAAGAAGGAGGTATAGACAGCAGCCTCAGCTCTGATACTGTTGCACTGGGGTCAGAGATTTCGGTGTTGCTGCTTCCCTGCTCTCCTGTCCCACTGGCTGCACTGAAAGCCCCAGTGAGTAAGGAAACGAGACGTAACTCATGCTCCATTTCCTGCTGAACCCGTCTCTCTTCCTGATGCTCCCTCTGCCTCTCAGCCCGTGCCTCCTGATGCAGCCGCATTTCCTCCAGAGACACGTATCTCTCCTCCATGACTCGCTGCCAGTTTATGAAACTCGTCAACGCTTTCTCTAGCAACCTCCCACCACTGCCTGCTCGTACTGCCCAACGCCGCTTCCTCTGACGGAACCTGCTGGAATATTTAGGATCTTTCAGGTCAGCCTGGGTGCATCTATCTATACTGGCCACAGGAACTGCTACTGGAGAAACACCTGCACCGGATGAGCCAGCCAGGTTATGGTCACTAAAACCTATGAAGAGAAAAAAAAGATTGATAATCATGGACCATTACACAAGCTATGAATCAAAATAACACTAATTTAAAAAGGATCCAGAACCTATCCTGGGAACATGGGCACAGGAGAAACATAGCTGTAATTTAGAGTAGCCAAATCCACCTACAAACCTATTTTTTTGTAGAAACCAGAGAACCTGAAGGATTTATTGATTTATGTAGTTTTAACGTCATGTCAGCAACCAGGCTATTCACATGGCAAACAAAAGTTCATCAATAAATATTTACATTATTAAATAAGACACTTAAAATGTATACAAGATAAAAACTGCAAAAATCTGTTCAGAGGGCACTTAAAAAGATCTATTAAACAAGCCTCTGAATAAAAGCGTCGTCTGACAGTTCCAAAAGTTTTACAGTTCAGTAAAATGTGCTTGATGGTCATAGGGGTTTGGCAAGGTATACATATGGGAGGGACTTTACCAGTCGGTAAAAATGCATGTGTTAATCTTCAATGGCCCAGTCGGCATCTGGTAAACACTATTTGGTCATGCCTAAATTTAAAATTTTACATTTACATTTATGGCATTTTTGGCAGACGCGCTTATCCAGAGCGACTTACATTTATCTCATTTATACAACTGAGCAGTTGAGAGTTAAGGACCTTGCCCAAGGGCCCAAAAGTGGTAGCTTGGTAGTGCTGGGGCTTGAACTCCTGACCTTCTGATCAGTAACCCAGAGCCTTTAACCACTGGGCCACCTAGTGGTTTAAATGCAATTTCTTTGGATCCTGGGGGTTATTTTGTATAATTTATTGCTGTTGCACTCATTCCATTCTGATTGCCACTTACTGGCGATATACAAGTTTATTAATGGCCTGAGGTCAGAGGGTGGTATCAGACGTTCCGAGATCTCAAAGTTTAATGCCTCTTTTGCAGCCATATCTGCTTTTTCATTTCCCGCCAGACCAATATGTCCCTGCACCCAATAGAGGATAATGTTGAAATCTTTCTTCTGTAATCGATGTATTTTAGTGAAAATGTTTATGATTATGGGATGATCGGTCACCATGGATTCAAGGGCTTGAAGGCAAGACTTTGAGTCTGAAGCAATTAAAAAGTTTCGTCCTCAACCCTGCTCGGTGTTTTCCAGTGCCAATAGCAGTGCACTCAGTTGTGAAGACAGAGCTTTGTTCTCAAATACGTACGTCATCTCCAATCACTACTGCTGCTGATACACTGTTATCCGTTTTGGATCCATCCGTGAATGCTGTACTATGGAGTGGGAAACTACATTTTGGTTCCAAGAATTCCTGTTGATACATGTTGGGAAGTGTTTCTGCCTGTTTTAGTTGTGCCAATGCCATAATAATATTTGTTTTTTTTCCAAGGTCCAGAGGGGAACAGGCCAAAATGATACTGTCTTAAGTTGTCCAGTTTGATGTTCAAATTCTCCAAGTATGGTTTAATCCATATTCCAAAAGGTTTGATTGCTTTAGGTCTAGCTTACTACAGATACGGACATTCTGGTTGGAATACTGGTGTAAAGGCCAGACTACTCAGATTTGCTTTGAGTTTGACTGCACATTGCAAGGACAGTTTCAGATGCCTATTCTGGAGGGAAGGTTCACCCGGTTCTGTATAAAGACTTTGAATGGGACTTGTTCTGAAGGCTCCAAGAGCTAGACGTCTTCCCTGATGGTGTATTGTGTCAAGTGTTCAAATGTATGACTTCCTTGCCTGACCATACATAATACTCTCATAATCCAGGCAGGATCTAATTAATGTTCTGTATAGATGTAAAAGAGCATCTTCATATGTGGGATAAAGGTGAATTTATCTTCATAGACAAGGCCTAAGAATTTGAAATCATTCACTACTTTAATGGGTTCTCCCTCCATACTCAACTCTGAGTAGGGGTTTAAGAATCTGAGAAAAATGTATGCATACTGACTTTGTTTTGGAAAATGTAAATCCGTTCTTTATTGACCAGTTGTTTATTTCATTTATACATAGTAGCTGTCGTTCAATTATATTCATGTTTTTCCCCTCTATAGCATACTGTATGCATAGGTCATCAACATATAAACGTCGAAAAACGTGGGGGTCAATAACTTTGATTATACTATGGATTTTGATGCTTAATAAAGTCACTGAAAGAATTGTTTCTTGTGGAACTCCTAGCTCTTGTACATGTGGCTTTGATAGTGTAGTTCCTACTTGAACACGAAAACGTCTGTTTGTCAAGAAATTGGAGAAAAGATGGGTAAGTTGCCTCTGAGCCCAAGTTCGTACAGGTCTTTGAGCGTTCCATATCTCCAGGTGGTATCATAGGCTTTCTCAAAGTCAAAGAAGACAGCTACAGCATGTTTTTTTTTAAATAAAGCTGTCCTGGACAATGATTCAAGTCTGATAAGGTGGTCCAAGGTGCTTTTGCCTCTTCTAAACCCACACTGGTAATCGCTGATCATATGTTCTGATTCCAGAATCATTCTATATCAGACAGTTGTTGACAGAACCTGAAGGAAATACAAGGAGACACAGGGAGAACATGCAATCTCCAAACAGTTAGTAACCTGAACTTGCAACCACTCTGAGAACCCTGGAGCTGTGAGGCAGCAACGCTACCAACTGCATCAACACTACAAATCATGATAATATATTAAATAAAAACAAAGAAGAAAAAAGCCAGATCTAGATTTAATCTTTAAATCTTGATTTAAAATCACATATAAACAGTGGCTTAGTGGTTAGTACGTTCACCTCACACCTCCAGGGTTGGGGGTTCGATTCCCACCGTGGCCCTGTGTGTGCGGAATGCATGTTCTCCCCGTGCTGCGGGGGTTTCCTCCGGGTACTCCGGTTTCCTCCCCCAGTCCAAAGACATGCATGGTAGGCTGATTGGCATGTCCAAAGTGTCCGTAGTGTATGAATGGGTGTGTGAATGTGTATGTGATTGTGTCCTGCGATGGCTTGGCACCCTGTCCAGGGTATACCCCGCCTTGTGTCCGATGCTTCCTGGGATAGGCTCCAGGTTCCCCTGTGACCCTGAAGAAGGATAAGCGGTATAGAAGATGGATGGATATAAACAGTGTTCTTACTATCCTCTAAAAACATAAAGAAAAGCATCTTGCACTCCACTAGTGTTTCTGATTCTATAAATGTTACAGGATATGTTCAGTAACATATGCTTAATAACCTTTATAAGCTTAGTAACATAAGTTCTCTTAGAATTCTAAAGTTCACAGTGAACTGCCTGTGCACCAAAGATAAAAATTTTAATTAATTTCTGATACAGAGAGTAAGGTCCAAAAGGTGCACATGACAGACTAGAGCAATGGTTCCAGATCTCAGTAGTTAAAGTTTAACCTGCACTATTTTTGCATGAGGCAGAAATGGAAACACTGAAGTCCAAATTCCTGTGTGATAGTTTATTATCTCTTGTATACTGCTACCATTATTAAGGCTCCGGATTACTGATCAGAAGATTGGGGGTTCAAGCCCCAGCACCACCAAGCTGCTACTTTTGGACCTTTGGGCAAAGCCCTTAACCCTCTGTGCTCCAGCGGTGCTGTATCATGGATACACTCTGATTCCAACTTCCTAACAAGATGGGATATGTGAAGAAAAGAATTTCATTGTACTGTAATGTATATGTGACAAATAAATGATGGGGCGCACAGTGGTTAGCACATTCGCCTCACACCTCCATGGTCGGGGGTTCGATTCCCACCGTGGCCCTGTGTGTGCGGAGTTTGCATGTTCTCCCCATGCTGCGGGGGTTTCCTCCAGGTACTCCCTGTTTCCTCTCCCAGTCCAAAGACATGCATGCTAGGCTGATTGGCATGTCCAAAATGTCCGTAGTGTATGAATGGGTGTGTGAATGTGTACGTGTTTGTGTGCCCTGCGATGGATTGGCACCCTCTCTAGGGTGTACCCCACCTTGTGCCCGATGCTCCCTGGGATAGGCTCCAGGTTTCCCTGTGACCCTTAAAAGGATAAACGGTATAGAAGTTGGATGGATGGACAAATAAATGCTTCTTTTTCTACTATAGCATACACCATCAAAGTCTTATGAGGTCAACTGTCCTGTCATAGTACTGACAGTAATGGCTTCATAGCATGTGCCCAAAGCTGCATGCTTCATAGTCAGTGCGTTTACATGGACAACTATAATCCACTATTAACCCGATTAATACAATACTGTAATTAAGAAACTACCATGTAAACAGCAAGTTTTAATTACCTTAATCTGATTAAGGTCATACTCGAAGTAAGCACTAATTACTAATCAGTTAAGACATGTGGAGTACTTCTGTTTTAGTCGCATTATCGACGTGTACTACAGACATGTAAACACCTTAAATCACATTATTAACATCGTGTGAGAGTTTTCACTGCATTTTGCGACAGGACACCATCACGCACGGCAGTGCTCAACATTTTACGGGGAACGAGAGAGTACCGCTGCGTCCCAAACCGCATACTTGCCTACTATAGGCCTGTAGTGGGGAAAAATACATGTATCACGGCTACTATTATAGACTGTAAGTACGTGGTTTGGGATGCAGCCCACGGCTTAAAGCAGTTGTCTATTTGCATGTACAGCATGACCAATAATTAACTACACTTAAAACGTTCGTAAAAAAATTAAATAAAAACACCCAAAACTGTATACGGTACCATAACGAAGACAAACTGTATGTTGATACGTGAAACTCTGGAGGGACGTCGGACGGCGTGGCACGGTGACGTAATGATGTGTGCCGTTAATCTAATTATGTTCTATAACATGTAAAATGGGTACATGGAAGGAGTATTCTAAAAGCAACTTAGACACCTTAATCACATTATTATCTTACTCAGAGTAAGGTCAATAATTAGATTACTGCTGTCCATGTAAATGTAGTTGATGTTAAATCACTGACAGCTGTTAATAACAGCTGATTTTATAGTATGCAGTATACACTACTCACCACCAGATGTCCCTGTCTCCTAAATACCAGCTTTTGCAATAGTCACCAATTATACTCAAAGATCTTGTATTATATTCCTTACTACTACTTTTTTTTTAAGACTTAAAGATTTCACTGCAATTCAGACTGCTGATCAACTCCACTGGAGTTTTTATTAATCATTTCAATGGTGGATGTTATAGTTTATATCAGTTAACCAGCATCTTGGCCCTATCTACCATTTGTCACAGTAGATTTGGACGTAGCCTATTAGGACATTAGGACATAGCCCTATAGACATAATTTCTGGGGAGAGGGGGATGTACTCCTTTTGATTAGATTAGCTCATATCACTACTGACACTGTTGTAAAACCTTGTGTAGTAGCCTACACAGCAAATGAATATGCTTCATTAAATTGTAGCTAGATTGCTAATATCTTGTACATTTGTCTGTCAGTCTATGTCACTCTGTTGGTGAGCTGTCTGAAAATGCCTAGTTAGATCATTTTAGCTTATGTTAGTATTATCTCAGCTATGGTACCGAACACTAACACTTACAAGCCGAATTGCCAGTGGTTTTAAATCTAGCTGGTCTGGCTCTACATTAACTGTTTTGTTTATTGGGAACTTGCAATCGAATAGCATAATATTCTCATACTTATGACTATCTGTCCAGTTATTACCCAAGATAGTTAAACTACACATGTAACATTAATCTAATTGGACCATACCAGTGACAAAAGCTATGCTATTGTAACAATTTTGCCTACTAATGTTATACACCTTCTATATCAGAGATTAGCACCTTAAGCTCTTGACCCACCAGATGTTCTTTGTAGTTTTAAGGAAATGGAAGAAAGTAGTTACTGTTGCATGGTCCACACCAACAGTTCAAAAAAGTCAATGCCTCCGAGTCTTTTACTTTAAGATTAAGTGTTTAGAGAGCTTGAACACCTTAGTACTAGCTTTAAAAAAATAAAATAAAAATAAAAAACACACACAACATGTCTCTGGCAAGAATGCAGTTGTAAATTGAATCCAGTCCACTTGGAGAGACAACTGAAATGAGTATGCCTTTAAAGGCCTGTTTTAAAAATGCCTCTAGAATTACAAGTCTATTGAAGTGTCACAAGACAAACATCGGTACGTCTGAAAAGAAACTTATGCCGAGTATACACTACATGATTTTAGGCCCGATTTTCACTCAGCAACAGTTTCGTGGCGACAAGAGGGGTTTAAATGACAAACATAATTAAGGGTGAACACAAAACAGCTGAGACTATTCATGACACATAAGGGAACAACAAATGACAATACAAGGGTGGAAACAGGACAGAAATCATAACAAATGCACATGTAGAAAGTAAACAAAGTCAATGTCACTAAAAAACCTGAAGCTTGCTTCTCTTCAGGTTTCAGAGCATGTTGCGTGCTTCAGTGCTTGTGCGAGGGGAAATCATAACACTAACATGTTGCTAAATGTTACTACAGACATTGTCGGGGACATTAAACATAATCACGTCAAACAGGAAAAATCTTTGCAGATAAACTGGTTCAGGTGTGCTGTGCACAACTCCCCAAAAAAATGTGGATGAAGATTCAATAGTCAATAGTGAAATTTGTCGTGTAATCGTGTAATTTGAAAACCCTACAACTTCCATGACAAGACAGACAGTTGTAATATGAACGGTACCACAACGAAACGTCTTTGAAAGTCGTGTAGTGTGTAGAAGCCATTAATGCTTAAACCCACAACACTCATAGAACACTTCAGAGATCTGTAGAGTTATAATCCTGTACTGAGTAGAGTATTATTAGACACTTGTCATTGTTGGCAGGGCACACAGCACACTTTCAGGAGGATGGTCTGCTGACCAGGCAGGACCTGAAAGCATGCTGCTAATAGAGCAAATCCACTTGGTGGTGGATGAATATCAAGAGATGTACATGTCAAATTCATGAATACTACAGTTCCACACAAGAGGCTTTAGAGAAGACAACCTGAGATCAAACTGATATTGTTTACCTCGTTTATGTCCCTAGTCATACCTGTATTGTGAAAGCACTGTATCAGTCACTTAAAACATCTGATTTTAAATCATATTAAACAAAGTATCATGCTAGGTTTCACCTTCTCCCACCAACTACTCCCAGGTATCATCAAGCAAAAAAACTAAGCCTGGTTCACATGAAAACATGTCATGTTATGGAAAATGTGTTGTAATTTTCACTGCACATTCTCTTCAAAAAGTATACCAGTACAGGTACATGGTTTACACTAAGACACTGAACCTTTGATCAGCATGCCCTGTGTGTAACACATTTCATCCTTTAATGCAGAAAGGAGTTGTAGTGTCCTCATAAGTTTAAAATATGTGGCTGTTATATCCATCAAGACAACTAAGACAAGAAAACAGTGTGTCAACAATTTATTTCTGGCTCTGAAAGACAAAATATATCTAGTATGTGAGAACCACGTGGTGCAGTTTTAAAGTCAGCTAAAATGTGGTGTTTGAGTTTGAGAATTTGTATATACAATTTTGGATATACAACTGTCAACATTACACCCACCACATCCAGGGTGTCCCCTGCCTTGTGCCACGAGTCCCCTGGGATAGGCTCAGGTTCTCCATGACCCTCTGTAGGCCCAGTAGAGAAATAACTGATCAAGTCTGTATTTATCTCTAACAAGGGATAATTATACTTCTCCAAAGCCATTAAAGCTGTTGCAGATTTAGCATTGATAGTGAGATTAGTTTATGTTTTTGGACATTTTCTCCTAAACATTATGGCCCTGGATCATACAGATGTAGTAGAAGGTCCTTGGTTTCAGCCTTGCCAATACTGACCTCGATGGTACACCCTAATATTTCTCATAGTATGCAGAACTGAACCTAGGGTAATGATCTAATTGCTCGTACTATTTATATTCTATGTTTAGTACAATATGTAAATTTGTGAGTGTTGTGCAGTTTAAGACACAGCAAAAGTGTTTCCTTTGGGCGTTTTCACACTTTTTGCAGTCCAGGACTCCGTTTAGTGTTTAAAAAAAAATCTTTCAAAGACCCACTTATGATTACATCATACGTTTATTTTAGGAACATAATCCCAATGTTCAAATATTATGCAACATGTTTATTTATTGAAGCCTTTAGACTTGTTTGCTTCCTGACCTTTTATCACACAGAACTAGCTGTACTGCAAACCACACACCATTAAAAGAATACTAACTATTTTGTATCACAAAAACAGTACTTTTCCTAGTTTTATTAAAATTGCAGCTAGATTCGTGTTGACAGTTTATATCTTAATCTTAATAAGCTTTAGATTTGTTAATGATCAACTTCCTATAAAATAAAAACATTAGTATGAATGGCATAATTCCATCCATTCATCCATATTCCATACTGCTTATCCTACACAGTGTTGCGGGGGAGCCTGGAGCCTATCCCAGGGAACTCGGGGCACAAGATGGGGGACACTCTGGATGGGGTGCCAGCCCATCACAGGGCACAATCACACACATATTCACACACCCATTCACACTCTACAGACCATTTAGAAATGCCAATCAGCCTACAGTGCATGTCTTGGGACTGGGGGAGGAAACCTGAATACCCGGGGGAAACCCACAAAGCACAAGGAGAACATGCAAACTCTTGGATTTATTTTAAGAAATTAAATAAATAAATGAATAAATAAAAAAGATCACTGTCCCTGATGCGGGTATCATTACATCACAAAAGTTAGGATGACCATATTATGGTTTTCCAAAAAGAGGACACTTTTTTTCCATATCATAATAGCATTCAAAACAGTGTTACTATGAATGCAGAATTTAATACCCTGAAAAAAAAACAGACTATTAGCATCAAACACACACACACACACATATATATATATATATATATATATATATATATATATATATATATATATATATATATTCCTACATTCTTTTGAATGCCCATTGGATAAAATTAAACATCAGATGCGTTCTGCTATCATTTACACATATTAATGGCCATGTAATACGAAGCAATGTGATAACATGAAATTAAAAATGACCTTATATGGCCATGCGCATTGTTTCGACTCAGGACAGCTGTCATTTGCTGCTATTGTCAAGCAAGTGTTTGATGCCGTACAGAACAGCGTTTCACCTTCGCGTGTTTACTCAGAGTAGTCTAACGGTTGAGAGGCAGGAATCTGGCCAATAGTTGCTGCAAGCCTTTTATAATCGACCAATTGCGAGAAGGTGGTAATTCCAGTGAGGGGTTTAAGCAATGCAAATATGCGCACACATGATGCAGTATTAGACCATAAGCACATCATATTGAAACTAAAGCTGAATCCCAGACATTTTCTCAAATTTAGAAATCCCGGCCGGATGTTTTTTTAAGGTCCGAAAAAGAGGACATGTCCAGGAAAAAGAGGATGTATGCTCATACTAACAAAAGCATTTCAAGGAACAATTTGTGTTAATTTCTACCAAATTAACTTTAAATTTATTTGCACATGCACCAGAAGGTTGCTCATATGAGCCACAACTGGCAAAAGAGAACTATATTGCGTTATGTCAAAAGATGAATTTCTTTGCTTTTAAATGAAATGATTTTTATCCTGACAGTATTCCCATATTTTTATTTTATTGTATTTTTTTTTTACGAAATGTACCTGTGATCTGATTACTTTGTTTTTTGTCATATCTTTAACGGATTACAGTCACCATTTTTTTGTGATTACGTAACGCCGTTAGTCAACATGTATTCCGTTACTCGCCAAACCTGCTACCCTTTGCTCGGGCCTAATGGCCAGCGACTCTGACGTTTGTGCTGAATTTCATGAGTTTGTGTGCATGTTAAGGGCCCCAAAAGCCCGCGAAATAATAATAATAATAATGATGATCACGGTCATTATCATCATGCTCCTCCTCCTCCTCCTTCGGAAAACAGTAGGGCCCCGCGCACTTGAAGTGCTTGGGCCCTAAAAAGAAAAGAAAAGAAAAGAAAAGAAAGGAAATAGATAAACTTATGGGTGACTTTGAGGTTCAAGCGTTTATACCCTAAGCCTTCTAGTTCTGCTATACTGTACCTGAAGGAGACCAGCCGGCGTGAGCTGCACACTCCCCTCCCCGCTCTCCGGGATCCTCTGTGTCCGCTCCTGCTGATTTACAGTCCGCCTCCGCCTCTTCCTCCGAGTAGAGCGGATCCTCGGCACTCAGCAGCTCCTCCTCACCGTCCGCGTTCAGCTCCTCTAGCTTTATCTCCATGAGCTCGCCCGCTTTGGGCGGACAACTGAATGTGAAGGCGGAGCTGGAGGAGCCCGGGCCCGCCTGGTGGTGCACGCCAGCATTCCCCCACAGAGCGGTGTACGACGAGGAGGAGGAGGAAGAGGCGGCGGGACGGTTGCTCAGCACGCGATCTATCACGTCGTAAAACCTGCGCGCTCTCGCGCCGCGCGGCGTCTGTTGATTCTCCTTCATGCGCCGGTAGTCGAGCTTCAGTTTCTTGATTTTCTCCCGGCACTGGTCCGCGGTACGGTAGATGCCTCGGTCATGTAGCGCAACGGCTATGCGGTTAAAAACGTGCTGGTTGCGGAGGCAGCTCTCCAGCTCCAGTTGGACCGCTTCATCTGACCAGAGCTGTAAAAGCTCCACCACCTCGGGCTCAGACCAGTTGCTCCCGCGTTCATACTTCTTAGTTGGAAAATCCATCCTAGTGACCACTGGCTAATAAAAATTATTTAATGCCAAACAATCCTGTCTCTCTCTAAACAGTGCCTTCTGTAGCTGTTTAATTAAACAGTAATATTATTATAGCGACAACCCCATGTCTGCACATTTTCCTAATCCAAGATCTGTGTATTTTTAAGGATCATGCATACCGATATAAGGCGAGTGTAAGCTAAGCCATTTTTTGTTTATCAGCTAGTGCTTTAGAAAAATTTACATCCGGGTTTACGGCACATGCGTGCTGCCCTTATTCCGGGATAACTTTGGCCCGTGCTAAAACAGAACGGAGCCTTTCACTAGCAGACCTGGTGCCAGAAATATAGGCCGAAACCCTAATTCATTACGATTCCCTATATAGTGCACTACATAGGGTATTACAATCATTTCCATACACCCTATGTAGGGAACTGTGTGTCCATTTGAAAACAATTTAGCCCCAGTTTTGGGTTTCACCCGATAGCACCCTCTAGCGTTCACTTGTGAGGTCGTCCAAACCTGTTAATTTTAAATGTCACAGCTGTACATTTAACTTTATTAAATTAAGCTTTAGAGTTGTGAATGTTACACCGCACGTTGTGGTAATAGCTGTGCAACTACGATAGGTGAAAATTATTTGTGAGGGCTAGGTGTCACTGTGATATGGCTCCTATAATACATTTGTCACTTAAGTAGCCTATTAATGTAGTGCTGTGTGTGCTGTGTGCGCATTTACTTACTTGAGCTTCCAGCTTGTTAATAATGTGACATTCATATCAATTCGGAAAGTTGGGGGCTTTGAACGACGACAGGATTTCAATGAAGCCATTATATGCAGTGTACGGACACACTTTAATCAGGGATGGATACTAGAGCTTCAGTTTATCCTCAAATTCATGCACTGTAGTGAAACTAGCTGCAAAATGGAAAGACCTACTGCTATGTAGTCATTTTCAGCAATTAATATGAATGATAACTCGTATACCATTAATTTGGAAATCACCAAAAGCAATTGTGTACGTATTTCGGTTAGGATATGTCCAATATCATACGTTGATTTAGAGGTTTTCATGTTTCAGCAATTACCTATCTGATGGTCAGTGGCCATGAATACACTGAGAATGAATATTCCATCCATTTTCTGTACCACTTATCCTACACAGTGTTGTGGGGAGCCTATCCCAGGGGACTCGGAGCACAAGGCAGGGGACACCCTGGATAGAGTGCCAATCCATCGCAGGTCACAATTGCACACACACTCACACAATACAGACAATTTAGAGGTGCCAATCAGCCTAAAACACATGTCTTTGGACTGGGGAGGAAACTGGAGTACTCTGAGAAAACCCCCAAGCACAGGAGAACATGCTAACTTTGTGCTCACAGGGCGGAGGTGGGAATCAAAGCCCAAACCCCGAAAGTGCCAGGCAACCGTGCTAACCACTAAGCCACCATGCCCCTTATAAGCCATTCAATATTAATCATAAATTAGCTAAACATCTATTTTAGCTTTTGCGGGCAGTGGTGGCTTGGCAGTTAAGGCTCTTGGTTACTGATAAGAAGGTTTCAGGTTCAAGCCCCAGCACTGCCAAGCTGCCACTGTTGGGCCCTTGAGCAAGGCCCTTAACCCTCTCTGCTCCAGGGGTGCCATATCATGGCTGACCCTGCACTCTGACCCCAACTTCCTGGCATGCTGGGGTATGCGAAGAAAAGAATTTCACTGTGCTGTGACCAATAAAGACTTATTACATTACATTACTCATTATGTGTTTTGGAAAAAAGGAAACTGTCATTTTTCAGCCTCCTCAATAACAAAAGAAGAAGAAAGAGTTTTATTGCTAAGTGTGCTCACACACACGACGAATTTGACTTGGTAAGTGACACTTCCAGTATATACACAAATATGACACCAAAACAAATAAGAAGAATAAAAAAAACATATAGAAGACACAGTAAAACCTAAGACATTATAGACATGGAACAGATGCTATGTACAGCTTTGCAAGGGGTAGTGCAATGTGCAGAAAGTAGGTGTATATGATAATAGAATAAATAGGAGTGAATTTACAGTTGCACATAAGATTATATCCACAGTGGAACAATTGCACTAAGTGGCAGTTAAATGTTCGTGAAGGAGCCTGTGGGGAAAAAGCTGCTCTTCTATCTGGATGTTCTGGTGCTCAGTGGTCTGTAGTGCCAGCCAGTGGGCAGCAGTTCAAAGGGTTTGTGGCCAGGGTGAATGGTCTGAACTGATTTTTCCTGCCCATTTCCTCATTCTGGAAGAGTACAGTTCCTGGAGGGAGGGCACAGGAGCACCAGTAATCCTCTCAGCAGTGTCTGTCAAAATGTCTATCAATCATCTTTCATTAGGTGCTGTGGATCTTGCAACTATCCCAGCATCAGTGAGTGTGAGATGAGAATACACCCTGGATGGGACACCAGTCAATCACAGGGCACCATGCACACACACACACACACACACACACACACACACACACACACACACACATACATTCACAATTAGTGATAATTTAGAGTCTACCTATCAGCCTGTTTGGGGGATGTGGGAGGAAACTGGAGAGGAACAGAGGAGGGAGAACATAAGAATACAGAAACTAACACAGACAGTAACCTGAGCTCTGTGCGACATTGTAGCCGTGAGACAACTGTGTTGCTCGTTTGTTTTCATATTGTCTATTACTTTTTGCTATATGTAAGTTAATATTGTATTAAGTTATTATGGACAGTTATGGATATCAAAAGACATTGTGATAGCAGTTCACATTTTCACGTGTCCTGGAAGAATACAGTCAAAATGTGGTAGTAAATACAGACTTATTTAGACATCAGCAACAGACCCTTTAACGATTACATGTAGCAAATATAGTGGAGTATATTAATGTTTCACTTCTTATTAGAGCTTTATAGAAATCTTTATTGTCACGGCTCTTGTAATGTGACCAAATACACCACCCACATAAAAAAGTAAATAAATAAATAAATAACCGTATAGATTAAATTCTAAATTAGCTTTCTGTGCAGAATAACACATAAATGACTATTTTTCAGTCGCAAAAAAAAAAAAAAAAAAAATCGTCCACAGTTTCGACTGGTGGTATTAACTCTTAGGTTGGGTCGAGCTGCCTTCTGTCATCTGCCGGTAGATGGCGCTAAGAGGTAGCAGATTACATTCACACTCGCGCCATGACGTATTTCCTGGGATTTGTAGGCCAGGTCTAGTGACAAAGAATGGAGTGTGGATTCGTTGCTGATCCTGCACTGTTAACGTGCACGGTGTCGTCTGTAACGTGAACAGTCTTGATACAGTTTTGAAAATGAATTTGCGTTAGGGGCACGCCATGCCGTGAGTCCACAGAAAGGAACGGCTGCAGAGGATTAGAAGGAATAAAGCAGTAGTGAAAGTTTGCTCTCCAGGCTGCTGGATCTTTTGGAACGCGATGCTGAGTTCGGGCTCGTAACGCACGCGCGTGGAGGTTTCCCGGTTCCGTTTCAGATGCGCGTTTCGATCTGACGTGTCACAGAGAGAATCTTCCGGCGGACCAGCGTAGTCATGGAATAGGAGAAATATGACTCTGAGATCGGAATTTTCCGCCGTGAATAACGGACTGACAGCTTGATTATGCCGGCCGCTTCTGTAGGAGGAGCAGTGTTTTGTTGAGGCGCGTGGACACGCGCCAGTGAGTAATGTATTGCCGCGCGTGCCAGGGAAGGTGTGACCGTTGGTATTTAAAAATAAGTTAGTCAGTGTGAGCTGCTGAAAACGCCTCGGGATACTTTGTTATATTGTTGTTCCGATAACGACATTGTTCTTACACCAGAGACATATAGTATACACGCTTCACTGGGTGTTAGCACAACTCACTGACTTTCTCAGTGGCTTCATTTTTTTTTCTTTAAACAAAGGAAATTGGACGCGGACATGTTTTTAACTCGTTTTGAAGACGCAAAGGGTGAGTTTGTAGCTAGCTTTTTATTAACTCTTAACACTCCCTGTGTATGTGTTGTTTTAAACTGTCAGTCTAACACACACACACACACACACACACACACCCACGTTTGTCTTATTTTCCTTGTGAAGACCTGCCCTTTACATAATTATTAATGCAGCTAATTAATGACATGCCTATACATAAATCTAACCTTAACCCCTGTAAAACAAAAGGAAACCTTTTTTGTTTGTTCTTTTGTAACACCTGACTTTGACTTGTCCCCTTGAGGAAAACAGTTTTTTTTTCTTCCTATCCTTTTGAGGATATTTGGCCTTCACCAAGATATAAACACACACACACACACACACACACACACACACTTGTCTTACTTTCCTTGTGAGGACCTTCCCTTGACATAATTATTAATGCATCTAATTAATGACATGCCTAAACCTAAATCTACACTCAAATAAAAATTAAATGTTGGATTTTATTAACTTTGTTGTGTCCATAGGTTCCATGTAACTGGGTTAATTCACATTTAATTAACATTATTTATTTCAATAAACCTAAGTTAATTTCATATGGTTAATACAGTGCCGCTTAGTTGAGTCAGGTTAACTGTCTTAATTTTGTTTAATTAAGTTCAATTATCCTAAAATTAATATTTTTTTTACCTTTAAGCAAAACAAATAATCCAGTTTCATTGATGAGCATTTATTCAACAAATATGAACAATGAATACTGAACAATTGCATTCAGTGTACACTGCAAAAAAAAAAACATCTTAACAAGTGGAAATACCTTGTATATAGTTGAATCTATCTTTATAATAAGAAATATGAGATACATTTGACTATATTCAAGATATTTTCACTTGCTAAGATGACATTTTTTGCAGTGTATGACATGTATTAGTAGGTTCAACATGCGTTCAAGGCAAATAGTTTAATAAAATCCTTAAGATTTGGGGTGGGGGTCACATTTAAAGTGCCTCCTTTAAATGGGGAAAAAAGCAGCAGTTGTTCAAAACACCAACAATATTGAAAGGAATGTAATGTGTTCAATATTCAAACATATGTACTGTAACACAGCCAACACTGGAACATCATTGAAAATGCAGAAAACCCTGCCTTTTGGTCCCAACATCAGGTTACAGAGTTTACAAAAGGAGTTTATTTTTCATGACCTGGGCCTAATGTGAGAGCTTGTTTACCTCTAGCGCCATAAAAATCTTTTAAAATACTTCAAAAGTGTATCTCAGATCTTTTTAGCAGTTTAATGCATATATGAGACCAAGCATCATAGCACATGCACTTGTCACATTGTTCAGGTTTCAAGTATCTGGACACCTTCAATAATGCCAACATCTTCATAAAGATCTGTAACCTCTGCCCCTTCATGTATGACCACAAGTGTTGTTGCACATGGAGGTTAGGGCTTCAGCATGTGAAACATCCTAAAAAAGTTAAATACAAAAAGAAACAACTAACAACAACTCATTGGTGAAAGGGGGAGTTTGTTTTGCATTTACGGCATTTGGCAGAGCGACTTAAATTTATACCACTGAGCAGTTGTGGCCTTGTCACAACAGCACCATTTTATGTTCTGAGAAAAAAGTATGAATCAAATGCATATTAACATTTCAGAGCATACAAACCGGGGGACACTTGAAGGGACACTTCAAGCAAAAATGATAACTCAGTCATTGTTCATTCACCAGCACATTGTTCAAACTACACGTCTTTTTCTCTCTGAACATAAATTGTGAATTTTGGCAAGATTGTCCTGCTCGTTACTGTTCATATAATGCCATTCAATAGTGAGTTCCTCTTCTAAAGCTTCAAAAGCACAGCAAAGCAGCATCAATCATTTCCATGTAACTCCTGCTGTATAATCTGTTCTGAAGGTGTACAAATGGATTTGGTAAGAAACAATCAGTATTTTGCTGTTTCTTGAGAATGGTGAACAAATCATTCTTTTGAACTGGTTATTTTTATTGAACCAGATGAATCGGTTCACCAAATCAGACTGAATCATTTGGGACACTTTGCCGCGAGTCAACATTCTTGTACACACAAGAGAGCAGTGGCGGATGGTGTGTGGTTTTTATTGATTTTTATTTTTTTATAAAAGGGGTTACACTTCTGATTTTCCCTCCAAACCAATTTGTATGCCTTCAGATCATTTGGATTGTCCAGCAGGAGTCACATGGAATTGTTTGATGCTTTTGTGTGTTTTTGACGCTTCAGAATATGAACTTGCCATTGACTGGCATTTTATGAATAGAAACAAGCAGGAGAAACTGGCCAAAATTCACATTTTTCGTACAGAAAAAATAGACATATGGTGTTTCAACATGAGGGTGAGTAACTAATTTTCATTTTTGTGTGAACTATTCCTTTACTCCATTGTGAATTATTGTCAGATTAAAAATGACCATGAATTCAGCAGAACATACGTGATCCATAACTAACAGGATGCTTGTGATCTTCTGTGCCCCTGTTCCTCCTTTCTTTTTGAAAATTCTGAGGAGCTGGTTCGAGAAATGATCAAGCTGACCAATGAATTTGGACACCAAATTGATTAATGCAATTCTACTGAACTCTGCAGATACCTATTAAAATTAAAAAATGACAAATCAGGTTGGTTGCTGATAAATTTGTGACAATCCTTACAATATTATCATATACCAATAGAGTATTTCTTTGCCAGCACTTATGCACAGATTAAATGCTAAATTGTTACAGATGAACATAACCCTGAATTACATCTGAAGGACTTCAGGACATAATTCGGATTTACATATAACAACCATCCAAGTAATTCATCACAGCTGACATTACATCACAAGGACTTGCCTCTTGCTCAGTAAAGCGTGCTGGCCATCTGTTCTTTAATTCCAGGATGAATAGCAAATCTTTGACCACCTCATGCCTCCTGTGTTCAAATGTGCTGTCCATCAAAGATTTCATAACCTGCTTGTAGTTTCTTTTAGTCACCTCAGACAATAGTGCAATCCTTTGCCTTTCAAGGGTATCTTTTGTTTCACCCAATGGGTAATGTGGACAGTAATTTACCTCAGCTTTAGGTTTCTTAACTTGGTTAGGACTTCCCACAGATCCTTTCCGCTCCTCATTTTTGTTCTGTAGTTTGCTATCTTGTATTTTAAACAATTTTTTCAGCCATAGTAGCCATTCACTGAACCTTTTTCCTTGGGGTACGGGTGCTTCTGTACCAAAGCAGCAGCTACATCATCAAGGTCTGCACTTGAAGGGTATGCCTTGTACTTAATTATTTCTGAAGCTAAAGCATCCCAAATGTCAGACTTGAGCTGGGCATTGGGGCTCAGGACAGTGGCATCAGTCTGAAAAGCAAGTTGAGCTTTTTGTAGTTGCATCTCTGCATCAAAACTAAACTGTGGTATTGGGCAACTTTTAGGCCATCCCTGACTTCTAACGTAGGACACAGATTCTGAAGTCGAGAGTCCACATGACTGTGGGGATGAGATTATGTCTGTCACTCGATGAAACTGCCTCATTTATTTCTGGTACAGATGAAGTAGAAAGAATGCATGTAGATGAAGGCAACTTGAGTGTAGCTTTGTCTTGTATGTTTGAAATTGAATTGAGTTGACAAAATCATTAAAATCAGGATCTTTGAATTGAAGTTCGAAAATCTTCAAAGACTCTAAGCTGTGTTTGGATTTCTCTTTTAAGGTCGTTCAACGAGTCTGGTATACCATTTGGGAGATTTAACCTTTCACAATTATTTTCTACAATGTGCAGCAAAATTATCAGCCATAACACATTGTACTGTTCCTTTACGGAATGTTCTCAGCTGGTGGACATATACACCGTGTTGTTCCAAAGTTTTGAGATGATGCAAAAGAGGTTGCAAAACTTTGTCAAATCCGTATATCTTCACATCTTCTGTCTTGCATAAAAGTGCAAGATATATTGAAGACAATGTTGACTGAAACATTGATGGTACATTACTCAAAATCCAGTAGATTGCACATAACTTGTATTTTCTTCTTGATGTCCCGAGATGGTTGCACATTTCAAAGTCATCGACATATAAGCACACAGATATCCTCAACTCCTCTGAGAAGAAACAATTTGCTTTAAAATATTGACCATCCTGAATTGACCTGTACTGATGGCCATCTCTTCTTAACTGTTGAGAAGTGTGACTTTCAACCACTCTGTCAAGCAGGTCATTTTGACAAAGTAAATTCTGTAAAGACTCCAGTATTGGAACGTATTCAAAGTTCTATTTCCCTTGTCCTCAAAAGCATACTCTACAGGGTCTACAACTTTAAAATTTTCCCTGTAATATTGTTTACATTTAAATGCAGAGCCTAGCAGACCACCATTCTTTGTAGCAGTGAGTAAAAGATTTGTTGTACTTAAAGGCGTAGCAAGATCTTTGACTAGCAACTCATTAGTTTAAATCCTGTGCTTTTGTAAGGTGTCTACAATATTTCTGTACGACAAAGGGAAAGAAGCATCACTCAGTAAATAATGCAAGTCCTCCAACAACTCATTGAAAGTTGTGGCTGGTACATTATAGTGATTCTCCAGCTTTAATAGCAAGGAAGCAAATTTAAGCTCTACCAACTTTGGCAAGTTCTCTGGAACCTCTCCTCTATCAATACTATTGGAATACTCCTCATTGAAAGTTGTGGCTGGTACATTGTAGTGATTCTCCAGCTTTAATAGCAAGGAAGCAAATTTAAGCTCTACCAACTTTGGAAAGTTCTCTGAAACCTCTCCTCTATCAATACTATTGGAATACTCCTCAAACATAGGTGTTTGTTTCTTCATTTGAAAGAGTGTAATCAGATATCCCTCTTAACACTTGTGAACTGTCTGTTTTCACTATTCCCTCATTAAAATCTGTCGTTGAACACTGACTATGTTTTAGACTCTTGTGTGATTTGAACATGCCATACACATGTTTTAAATGAGCATGGACAAAAGTTTCAAAAGTGCATGGACAGTAAGAACATGCACATGGATATGCGTGTCTGCGGCCATAGTGTCCATGTACCAAACTGAAGTGCTTTAAAATCTTTGATCTGGATGTCTGTGAATATCCACAATCTCTGCACAGCCACATGTAAGGCAGGACTCCAAAACTCTGTTAGAAAAATATATAAAAAGATGTGATTCAGCTACACGAATAATAATAAAAAAAAATTCTCAGACTGCCAACTACTAAAATTTTGTAAAATTATGAAGACTGACCTAACCAGCAAGCTAACTGGTAACCAATTAGTTAGCAAGACGGCATCTTATTCAAATTTCAACTCTTTTTATTTCCAAAGTTGGAGAGTT
Source organism: Ictalurus furcatus (assembly GCF_023375685.1). NCBI lineage: Eukaryota > Metazoa > Chordata > Actinopteri > Siluriformes > Ictaluridae > Ictalurus > Ictalurus furcatus. Next base: position 14,620,831 of record NC_071268.1, on the reverse strand, counting down.
AACATTTGATATTAAGTAAAAATTCTCACTGCCATTACTTAATGCAGTTATTACAACTGATAGTTACTAAAACTTTTAAAACCACTTTACACACAACAATCCCATATATCAGTAAATGGAGAAATTCTTCTTAACTAGTAATTAATAAAACTAAAGTCATTTGCTGTCTTTATATGGGGGAATTTAATTATTAATCAAAGTTCAACAAGTATAAAATATCACATAAGAGTGAGAAAAAAAACCCCACCAACGTAACTAAGAATAATGTGAAAAACACATGCAGAACACTGCAACATCAACAAAATACAAAAAAAAACCATGAGATTATCCGCAATTAAATATTTTAACCTACTGACTGCGACAATATTAATGTGTAATAAAACTTTGCAGGTGTCCCCGCTTGCACAGCAATTTTTCTGAGACTTGATTCACACAAAATGGCACTGCAAATTTAGCGCCATCTGTTGACCAAGGTGCCATGCAAAAACAGCACAACTGTATTTCATTCATTTACATTACATGAGATATGTAAATTTGAAATATAATTTTTTTTCTAATTGTTTTCAACACAATTGTTTAAACAAATTGTTTAATTTAAACTTGATTTACATTCCTTGGACCAGCAGCTGCCATTTTTCTTTTTTTCTTTCTGTGTAATCCTAACCTTTACCCCAGTAAACCAAAAAGGAACCTTTTTATGTTTGTTGATTTTTGTTTGTTTGTTTTGTAACACCTGACTTTGGCTGGTCCCCATGAGGAGTTTTTTTATTTTATTATTCCAATACTTTTGGGGACATTTTACCCCCACCAAGATATAAAAGCAGTGCTGCCACACACACACTCACAGATTTGTCGAAGCATGTTTCTTCATAAATTTTTCTGTTTTCTTAATGTTTAAAAAAAACTTATATTGTAACACCACGTTTAAGGGTGTCATTGTTCCTTCTGTGAACTAAATGTGATGGGTGTCTGATGGTAAGTGGTTTTGTTGCGTGAATTTTTGTTTGTGAAACATAGAGTAAAGGGATAACACTAGATAAAAGCCCAGCTCTTTCCTAGAGTGCATTCAGAAAACACTTGAGGACAAAACATAATGATCACCCTTAGTAGAAATGTAACACTAATAAGTGAGCCATGTTAAAGGCATTATGGCCAATTTTTGTCTCAACACCTACCAAAAAAAAAACCCTACAGTGCTCATATGTGGATGGGAACGTTATTAGTTAGCTCTGGTCCATTTACTGCATTAACATAATTTTAAGTGTGTTCAGCATGCAGTTAATGTTAACTGTCAAAAATGGTTCTGAGACTTAAGTGCATTTACACTCTCATAAGAAAAAGGTACAAAACTAGGATTTTAAGGTACAAATGCTGGTCACCAAAATGGCACACTCAAAGGTATGTTGTTTGTACTTTAGAGGAACGCAATTAAGGTGCAATTAGGCCTTAACTGCCACCATTATTCCTTTGAGGAAAACATGTAATTAATTCAAGCACTTTTAATAATAGACTTTGACATAAAGCAGCTGTACAGAAATTCAGATCTAGCTCAGGACCCCTGATTTTTAAAATTATCAGAGAAGGAAAACTCCATAGAATAAACCTTAAGGGGAACCAAGCTTTGAAGGGAATGCATGCTCTTCTATGTTAGACAAGATAGTGGGATTTTGATAATTATAGTACATCATACAGTGGGTTAGACAGTATTATATGTTTAATACGAGCATATTATGAATAAGATTCATTTACAGAACAAAATTGTACTGGTACAGTACATCTTTTCTGGACACTGTAGGACTGCGCAAGATATCCATGTGGAAATATGTCTTTAGATGGAAATGTGTATTAAGTGTTAACACGCCAACCCCAGTATATGATTGATGATATTGTAATGCCAGCTGTAAATCATGTCAAAGGTCAAGGTCATGAAAACCAGTTTTTGAAAGTTTTTGTTTGCTACTGTATTGAAATGCCTGCACACCTCTAGGCAATGCATCCTTCATTGTCAGTTCATACTTTCATTCATCTTCAGTAGGTGCCTTATTCTGCTCAGGGTCACAGTAGATCCGGAGTTTATCCCGGGAACACTGGGCACAAGGTGGAAATATAGCATGAATTTAACGTAAACTAAAACAAGTTTATGACAAAACAATGGCTCAGTCAGAAATGCTAATGTTGCGAACATTATATGAAAGAAAATGGCCACTAACGATCTAGCACTAATGATACTAATCTCCATTAACGGGTTGAAACTTCAGCATTTTTGACCATTCCTTTAAAATTTACAGACAGCCCTTTATCATTTCCAGCATCAACTCTGCAACTCATGCAGCTCTGGCAGCATGTGTTGTTGTCCATCTCCAGTTACAGCATGTATTCAAGAGACTGAATTACGGCATCATAATTTTCATTATTATGTACCCTGTTACAGTTCTGCCCTGGGATTTCGCTTTAGTGACCCTCTTCTTCTCACCTTAATCAAAGCACATAATAGCAGCTGTCACTTCAAAAGCCGTACACACAAAAAATATGGCAGTGTATTTTTTTTATAATGTTGCCTGTAAATTTGTGATTTTCAGGAAAAATTTTGTTGAGGCGACAGCTGGCAAGCTTAATGATGGTAAGAAATCACCTTCATAATATAAATGCATCAAATGCTGGTAGACTTTTATTTTTGTTGTCATTTTACTGGCCACCAATATGAGTCAGCTCTTACAGGTAGAATAAAAACCTACCACATACATATTACAACTTTCTAATACATGAATAATGCTTGGTCATTGAAGAAAACGTGTGCGTGTGTAAGTGTGCGTCTGATTACACTTGGCAAAAGCTGAACATTTGAGGTTCCTTTGTATTGTATTGCACTAAAACAGCAGTATCATGAACAGTGCAAGAGGAAAAATGAAACAAACAGCATTTATAATCACTGTTTTATTGCCATTTAAAAGTGGTAGTTTTTGACCACAGTCAGACAGTTTCTTTTGTGGGAAAAACATGATTACAGAGGCAGGAGAGGAAAAAAATACTTTATAATATGATTTTCCTGAGCTGCTATGAGTTTCACTGACAACCCTGTAATAGTAATTCACAATCAGTGTTGTGTCAGGGATGTCAGGGACGGAACTGGATGAAAATGAAGAGCCTCCACCCAATCAGTGGTGAAAAATAGAGCGTGAGAGAATGTAAAAATGGAAATGACCAGTCATTATAGTTTTGTTCTCTATACTATATTTTAGTTTATTTGGTTTATACACTATATTTGAGTTCTCTACACTATAATCGCACAAATGGTGTGGTGGTATGCAAGTATTTTGAAGTAAATAAAGTAGTTTGGGTACTATATTCATTTTAAAAATATTAATTCTCCCAATTATAGATACTGGTAGTGGCCTCCATCTATCAACTGACTCATTAATTTCCATCATTAAAGGTTCATAGTTAGCATCAACAATGTTTTCCAGTCTTGGCAAAATCTGTACTCTCAAATATTTAAACTGCTTTACAACATTAAAATGAATTACCTCTAAAATCGGATTCCTTCTTTCATTTGAATTGAGCAGTAATATAGAAGATTTTGTGTTATTTACTGATGCACAAGCTTATGTTTATATCCAAAATCCTCCACTGTTTTCAAGGGGTTGGGGGAATTTGTTTGAGTAGCTTAAAAGGTGTAGTTTAATTCAAATTTATTGTCGTTATATGCTGTATTTGTGCTTGCAGTGTACCCGCTGTTGTTAACATAACTGGAATGATCTATTTATAATGAGGCCATGTTGCTCCTCCCTCACAATGTAGACGTGGTGATAAACAGTGGGAGCACAAGTAAGATCTGTAATGTCTAATTAAAACTCTACGATCAAAGTAAACATAAATAAAACAATATGCCTAAAGGCAGTGAGTAGCCAACTGTAAGGTGCGGTGAAAGTGAGATTTTATTATTAATTATTAATTTAGGATCGTAGTTTAATTTTATATATAAACTAATTTATATAAAGCTTTACATTAAAACTATATATATATATATATATGTGTTAATGTAAAGTTTTAGTCTGAAGTTTATATTTGTAAAACTGTTTATTTTGAATAAACTAAAAATCTTATAAATTAATATTTTAAATACAAGAATTCATCCATTTAATCAACTAATTGAAGAAAATAAAACAATCGGCCAATTAATCGATTATGAAAATAATCGTTAGTTGCAGCCCTAGTACTAATCCTTCCCAGAAGCAACCTTCCAAAATTCCTCCAAGCAACTACTCATCCAGGAAGTCACAAAAGAGCCAAGAACAACCTCAAAGGACCTACAGGCCTCTCTGACATCAATAAAGGTCACTATTCATGACTCCACTATCAGAAAAACACTGGGCAAAAATGGCATCCATTGAAGAGTAGCAAGGTGAAAACTACTGCAAACCCAGAAGAAAATTATGGCTTGTCTGAATTTTGCCAAAACACACCTTGATTGTGAAGAGGAGGATGTATATCAATCTATATCAATCTAAAATCTATTTCACAAAGGGAAAACATAGTGCATGTAAAAAGAAAACTGTCTGTAAAATGCAGTTGTAACAATGAGTAAAATATGAACAAGGTGAGACCCTCAAATGAACACATCATTGTGACCATATTACTCAAAAAGACATGTCTGCTCACTAGAATTTAAACAAATGTCCCAAAGGTCTTTCTGTGCCTATCATTTAATTTAATGAACAATTGACATTAATTATTTAAGTGCATTTGAAAGTGCTCAAATGCAATAGACAGTTTCCTTACTCATCAGTTTCATCAATCACTGGTTGGAGTGCATGTGAATTTGAACATTAATGGTTTAACAACGTGCAAAATGCTTGATTTTTCAGATAATCAAAATTGACATCAATATGGTCAATATTTATAGCAAGTGGAGTAGGTAGTAAAATGAATATCAATAACACTGATAATAATAACCTTGTACTAAACCTTGTACTAAAGTGTAGTTAATGCAGTTTGAATAATGTCAGCTTAGTGTCAGCTTAATTTTCAAATGTGAATCAGACACACAGACATGGATCTTTATTAGCTCAGTTGAGTAATAGGCACATTCGTGTACAAGGTACATCATGGCACTGCATTAGGATGAGGACCTGAGGATGCGTAGCCTCAGATAGAAGAGCACATAGCTGAGCTATACAAAAACACTGAACTATCATCACACATTTTTGAGCTTATTCCATGATTTCATATCAACACTATAACATGCCAGACCTGATTTCATTTCTTTTGGTAATCTGTTTTTCAGTGTTTAATTTATTTTAGCTTTTCATTTGAAATAAAGATTTGTTGATTTTAGTCATGTTCTGTTCTATTCATTCAAACATATTTCTTCCAGCGCCTCCTCAGTCAGAACAGTTGGAGACTTTTTACAAGGCTTGGTACTGTGTGACTTTCCGACACCTTGGAGTTGCAACAACTGGGGTTCAGGATGGAAACTTATATCCATACTCACCTATATTTATAAATAAAGCTTAAATTAAATCCCACTTCAGGGTTCACGGAACTATCTGTGCAGGTGAAGCTGGAAAACAAGGCACATTTTGAACTGTCTATATGAGGCTTCATGATAACATTCATTTAAGTAAAAACAGGATTGCAAAAGCAATCCTCTTGGATCCTCTGTTGTTCCATCCATCCATTTTCTATACTGCTTATCCTACAGGGTTGCGGATACCCTGGAGATTATCCCAGATACCATGGAGCACAAGACAGGGTACACCCTGGACAGAGTGCCAATCCATCGCAGGGCACAATCACACACACACACACACAATTATACACTATGGACACTTTGGACATGCCAAGTCTATCATGCATGTCTTTGGACTGGGGGAAGAAACCGGAGTACCCAGAGGAAACCCCGGCAGCACGGGGAGAACATGCAAACTCTCTACATACAGGGCCTCCTCTGTTGAAATTCTTTTAAAAACTTTTATGGTTTTAAGTGTTCATTTTTTTTGTTGCCATTTTTTGTGGCTTTTAGCAGTTCATTTAGTGTACTCAGACACATAATCACCTCTAACTCAGCTTAACTGTGAAATGCTTGCAGAAAGCTTCTCTTTTATTGGCTCTTTTAATGCTTGCATAAATTATGGTATTTATGGGTTGGAGGTAAAATTGTAGTTTGTCGTGTTCATATGACATAAATAAAGAGCTAGTGGGCAGGAGCTCGTGTCTACACAGCTGAAGCTGATTTATCAATTGCATTCAATAACCACTTGATTTGATTTGCCGATCTCATGAATCAGAAGCAGGTTATTTCTTTTTTTTTCATGTGCTTAAATCTGTGCTAATTTTTTGCAACGTTGATGAATAAGGCACATTGACTGGGTGCAGATAAAGTCACTCAGAAGCACTATCCACTATACACTGTCAAAAAATCTGGGTAGATTTTCACTTTTTTAGTAAGTGACAATTGTCTTTGATGTTTTCTAATGAGAAACCTACTGGGTTTAATTTTTTTTTTTTAATATCACGTAAATATTAACTTATAAATATATAACTTGCAACTAACAACAATAAAACCTTCACTAGCAGCTAGCTGCTGTCCACACTTGAACAGTGAGCTCTTCCAAGCATTACAAAGAGATGCCATGTCTCTTTCGGGACATCCCAGTTGTGTCTCTCTCTCTCTCTCTCTCTCTCTCTCTTGGGTTAGGGTTTGGTATATTGGGTGGGCAATTCACAGACTACTTTTTACACTACATTTTGTTCATGTATTCTGCAAATTGTCATGCATATTTAAAAATTTTATTTGCTTTTTAACCACCCCCCCTCCCCCCTTTTTTGTGTGTAGTTCGACTACAGGTATTAGGATACTGTGCAATATTATACTGAGCTATAATACTGTACAAATTAAATATTAGGGGTGGGTTGTATGACCAAAATATCATATAACAATTCTCAAAGGCATTTCAGCGATACACGATATGTATCATGGTATATAGGTTTACTCACAACTGCCAGCAATACAGTGTGGTTACATTTCAAAACTGTTCTAAATAGTAATATATTTTTTATTTTCAGAAAAAAAAATTCATAACAAATTAAATTTTTATATTACATTTTTTTTATTTAAAAAGAGCTAAATAATAGTTACCATAACAAAGAGGGAAATGAGCATTTTACAATTTTAAACATTAAGCTGCAGTTACTTTGCAATAATTATTTTTTTAAGTTAAAAAACAACATGACCTCCACAATATCTCAGAAAATCTTATCGTGACAATTGATCACAGTATGAATATTATACCCTCATTTCGCTGAGCGCTAGCCTGTATGGCTCCAGTCACCATGCTCCACAGGTCTTACCCTGGCGAAGTGAGTGTAGGTCATTAAGGTTTTGTGTGGTGGTGTCTGACATGAAGTTATTAAGCAAGGATAATTACTGTTCTCACCCTCACCAGAAGACGCACTGCACCAGTGTCACTGTCAGTCTGTCCTTTGCTCTCTGTACTCGTTACACATTGAGAAAAAATGACGACATCCCAGTCCCAACAGTGTTTGACAGAGAGAGAGAGATGTAACAGAGAACATCCAGAGCTGAACTAGAAATCATTGTCAGTACATACATATAGAAAGTTAAATCATGTTGCCATTAAGAAATAAGGGACATGTAATATGGATCTGGTCCTGATTTCATCGTTTTGAGTTTGTGTGAGAAATTAAACAAGCTTTCATATAAATAAAGTCATAAGAAAAGCAATGACTTCTAAACCTCCCCCTCATACTGATATTAAACAGTCAGTTGGTGCACACAGATTTTAGGAAGTTGCAGTTGTGAATAGTGTTAGATTAGATTATGATGGTGCTATGTAGGGCAATTTTAGTAGTTCTACACAAAACACAATTGTGCCAAGCTCTCTGAATTTGCAATGTTACAACCAATAGTCAACAACATATCCAAAAACAAACCCATAGGCTACACAACACCAATAACCAAATGTACCAAATAGTCATGCAGATAATCATGCTCCAAATGATAGCGTTATACTGATGCCACAGTTAAATGTGAAACTCCATTTCAGCTCCAGCAACCAAATTATATACACCATTGCAGATCTCTTGCTTTGTGCTGTTACTTTTGCGCACAAACTGTATGATCAGAGCACTTTAAGAACCACTACTGAGCATAAAGCTGCTGCATGTCATTGTGTCAATGCAAAAAGACTCACTGTTTAGTCATAATTGGCACCAGTCCACTACCATAGGTGTCATGAAAGTTAGGGGTATGGCAGAGATGACTTGAGCAATGACTAACACATTCCTCAGCCACTTGGTATGCTTACAAAATGCACTAACAGGATTATTTTCTTGTATCTTGCTTAAGTCCCACTTTTATATAATTTAAAAACAAAAATAAAAACATTCAGTAGGGCTTTATTTGAAATGCACTGATCTAAACTCACAGTGTCTTATAATGCTCAGTTATGAGTAAACCATTTGCAAATAGGTCATCTGAAGCATTTCTGTTCTTTGACAGTTCAGTAACAGGTACTGCTATCATACACATGATTACCTTCTGCACACAGTGTTCTGCTCTCTGCAGCTGACAGTTAAATGTAGCTTCCACGTGAAAGCCAAAAAGCCACAAAAAAACATTAATACAGAGAGAGGCAGCCTTGACTATCCTTTTATCCAAGCTTAAAAAGCAGCTTGTTAACAATTAATTGCTATATTTTAATGATTATTCTCAGTTGAATGCTTCAGTCTATGAAAGCAGTCTATGTTTTGTCATGGGACAAGTTATATTTATGAGATAGATAAATTTATAATAATACAAGTTGTAACTTTTGATAGTTGTCTCATAGGTATTTAGCACATCAGTACAGAACTCTGCATTATTTATTTTGACTGTTTTGCTGTAGTATATTGTTACTTGTCAAGTAATGTTTGTGTTTCAATAATGGACTTTATATGTTTAGGTTCTTATGTTATGCCTTCCCTTTGCAGTTCCTTAAAAGAGAACCATAAATTGAATTTACATGCATGTTAAATTAAAAGTAGTTAAATTAAGAATACATATATCACTGTATATACTTGTTACGACACGGCGAAATCGGCGCGGCAGCTCACAGAGTGTAGTGACGCCCAGGGACGTGGCGGAGGAGGACTACACTTCCCAGTTATACCCACGCTCGAGTTCGCCAGAGTTCTAATCATGAACACCTGCAAAAACCTGAGGTTATATAAGGGCCTCCCTAGCATTAGCCGCTTGCGAAGTAACCTCTCAGCAGCCTCGTCTCTGTTTGTTTACCAAGCCGATCTCATTAGAAGTGTTTTCCCTGGTGCTCGACTTCATGCTCGTCTCTCACTACGCTTTTGCCTACGTCCCTGATACACAGCTTACCTGTTCGGTCCCGACTCGATTCTCGTTCGGGATTCTTCCTCACGTCATCTCTCCGCTCGCCCGCGCTTGTCTCCGTCTATGCTTCGTAACAGATTACTTCGCCGTACTATGGAGGCAGTGGTCACCTCGGATTGGGAACGTGTCATCCTGGAACAAAACCGCGCGCTAGCAGTGTACCAGGAGGAGATATCCGCGTTGCGTGCCGAAGTCTTGCGACTGAGCGTTTCCGCATCCACCAATGCCACGCCCCCGGCCCTCGCGTCACCACCGCCGACCGCCCCAGCGCATGTTCAGCCGACACCAGCTGCGCACATTCCAGCGCCGGCTGTTCACACTCCTGCGCCGCCGGCGCACAACCCGCCTCTGCCCACACCAGAGAGATACGCTGGGGAGCCGGAGCGATGCAAGGGCTTCATCTTACAATGTGCGCTGTTCTTCGAGAGTCACCCAGAGATGCCTGAGGTCCGTAAGTTGACCCATTTTATGGAATTACTCTCCGGAACGGTCTTGGCGTGGGCCACGGCTGAGTGGGAGCAAGGAGGTGGTGTCAGACCCTCGTTAGATGACTTCCTTGCCCGGTTCCAGCGCGCCTTTGACCATTCTCCTGATGGCTGGGAGACTGGTGATGAGCTCATGCAACTCAAACAGGGCTCTCTCTACTGCAAGAGAGTACGCGCTAGAGTTTCGCACTATCGCTGCCCGAAGTGGCTGGAACGAACCAGCCCTTAAGACCACGTTCTGCCGTGGCCTCGATCCAGAGTGGCCTTGATCTTTTGATGACCTCGTGGATCTGACCATAAGGCTGGATCGTCTGCGCCGTACCAACCGTTCCATACCGCACGGTTTACTGCCAGCTGAGCCAGGCACAGCAAGCGAACCCATGCAGCTCGGAAGGGCACGGTCCCGCAAGGAGGAGAGGGAGAGAAGATGCAACGAGTTCCGGTGCTTCTACTGCGGTGAGGACACCCATGCCGTCCACCAATGCCCGCACAGGAGGCGCCGAGGGAACAGGAGGCGCACTGACAACCCACCTTGTCATGCCCGGGTGAGTCCTAACCAGTCTTGTACATCTCACGTATTTTCTGTACCTGTCGTGATAGAACATTCAGGCCGTTCTTTTGTTCTTTCAGCACTCATCGACTCCGGAGCAGCGGAGAACTTCATAGATGAGAAGACGGCGCAGGAGCTCAGCCTTTCCATACGTCCCCTCCTTCGTCCTCGTGAGCTCCAATCCATTGATGGGTCGCCTATAGGGGGAGGCGTAATATCTCACAGCACACACCCTGTCTGCCTTCAAGTTAGCGCCCTTCACCATGAAACTCTGGTCCTTTACCTCACGGTCTCCACCAGACACCCCGTTATACTCGGACTCCCCTGGCTGGAACTGCACAACCCCCAAATTTCCTGGACTGACAAGCAACTCACCCAATGGTCCCCGTATTGCTTGCAGAATTGTTTGAGGGGCACCATGGTCCCTTTGGCCACCACAACTGTGGAGAGTCCCCTGTCGCCTGCCCCAGTTAAAATCCCCCCCGAGTACCATGACCTCCATGAGGTGTTCAGCAAAGAGAGGGCCAGTTGTCTCCCACCTCATAGGCCCTACGACTGTGCCACTGACCTCCTCCCTGGGGCCAGCCTACCTCGGGGCCGTGTTTACCCGCTCTCCCAAGCGGAGCAGCAGGCCATGGAGGAGTACATTTAGGAGGCTCTCCGGCAGGGGTACATCCGACCGTCCACATCCCCTGCATCTGCCGGGTTCTTCTTTGTGGAGAAGAAAGGAGGGGGCCTCCGACCATGCATTGATTATCGGGCCCTCAACCAAGTGACCGTTAAGTACCGATATCCGCCGCCTCTCGTCCCCTCAGCCTTGGAACAGTTACGGTCCGCCACCCTCTTCACTAAGCTGGACCTCCGCAGCGCTTATAACTTAATTCGTATTAGGGAGGGGGACGAGTGGAAAACGGCCTTCAGCACCACCTCTGGACATTATGAGTACCTGGTCATGCCGTATGGGCTTGATAACGCCCCCTCCGTGTTCCAGAACCTGATCAACGAAGCTCTGAGGGACATGCTAGGAAGGTATGTCATCGCCTACATTGACGACATCCTGATTTATTCAACCTCCCTGGAGGAACATGTCCTGCAACGCCTCCTGCAGTACCAGCTGTACGTAAAGGCCGAGAAGTGCGAATTCCACCAGCACACAATCTCTTTCCTGAGGTATGTCATTAGCCCAAGGGGAGTTGCCATGGACCAGCGTAAGATTCAGGCGGTCGTGGAGTGGCCCACTCCGCGAACCGTCAGGGAGTTGCAGCGTTTCCTTGGCTTTGCAAATTTTTACAGAAGATTCATTAGAGACTTCAGTAAAGTAGCGCAACCCCTGACGTCGCTCCTGAGAGGTAAGCCCAGGCGACTGCTGTGGACCCCAGTTGCCCAGGAGGCTCTGGAGAGACTTAAGCGGGCTTTCACCACGGCTCCCATTCTCAGACACCCGGATCCCTCCAAGCCGTTTGTCGTGGAGGTCGACGCGTCGGAGGTGGGAGTGGGAGCAATTCTATCGCAAAGGTTTGGCAAGAGTCCCAAGTTACACCCCGTGGCCTTTTTTTCCCGGAAGTTGTCGCCAGCAGAGCGCAACTATGATGTGGGGAACCGTGAACTTCTGGCCATCAAGCTGGCCCTAGAAGAGTGGAGACACTGGTTGGAGGGGGCAGTACACCCATTTGTTATCTTCACGGACCATAAGAATTTGGAATATCTACGAACTGCCAAACAGCTCACTCCTCGCCAAGCCCGCTGGTCCTTATTCTTCTCCAGGTTCCAGTTCACCCTGTCTTACCGACCTGGTTCAAAGAATACAAAGGCCGACGCTCTGTCTCGCATTTATGCCCCAGAGCGGCCGACAGAGAAACAGAGTTACATTATGCCTCCCTCCTGCATAGTGGGCGCCCTGGAGTGGCCCCTAGCACAGAACTTAGCCCGTATTCCCAGCGCAAGAATCCCAGCAGCCTGTCCTCCTGACAAACAGTTTGTGCCTAAGCGGTACCGTCTCGAACTCATCACCTGGGCCCACACGACTTTGGCCACGGACCACCCGGGGGCCCGCCGCACTTACCAACTGCTGGCCGAGAAGTACTGGTGGCCCAACATGCCCAGAGAGGTTCAGCGCATCGTATCCTCGTGTTCCTCTTGCGCTCAGTCCAAGGGCCCACGTGCGCTCCCGGCTGGGAAGTTGGTGCCCTTACCCATACCTGAACGTCCGTGGTCCCATCTGGCCCTCGATTTCATAACCGACTTGCCGAAGTCGCAGGGGAACTCCGCGATACTGGTGGTTGTAGATCAGTTCTCAAAGTCCCTGCGCTTAATTCCATTACCAGCCATCCCATCTGCCTTCACCACGGCAGAGCTCCTGTTTCAACACGTCTTTCGCTACTTTGGCATCCCCAAGGAGATTGTGACTGATAGGGGGCCACAGTTCACGTCGCGGGTTTGGGCCAGCTTTATGAAGAAGATGGGGGTCGCCATTAATCTCACATCCGGTTACCACCCCCAGGCTAACGGATAGGCAGAACGGGCCAACCAGGAAGTCATACGGTTCCTTCGGACTTACTGCTCTGCCAACCCAGGGGACTGGAGTCAGCACCTACCATGGGCGGAATACGCCCAGAACTCGCTACGGCATTCCGCCACCCAGCTCACCCCGTTCCAGTGTGTCTTGGGTCACCAACCGCCATTATTCCCCTGGAACGCGTCTCACACGGACTCGCCAGCAGTGGATGAGTGGTTCCGCCGAAGTGAACAGGTCTGGGAGCGTGCCCATCAACAGCTGGTGCAGGCGTCCCACATCGCTAAACGAAAGGCCGACCAGCGCCGGAGGGCTCACCCTATTTATCGACCCGGGGACAGGGTGTGGCTCTCCACAAGAGATTTGAGACCCCTCACGGGCACAAAACTTCAACCGAAGTATATCGGGCCCTTCCAAATTCTGAGGCAAATTAATGAAGTCACGTATCGTCTGGACCTTCTGAGACACAGTCTCACTTCTCAAACCTGTGATCTCAGGCCCCTTGGCCACAGCAGTGCCGGAGGATTCCCCACCGGAACCGTTGGAGATAGAAGGCCGCCCAGCCTACCGCGTCCGCGACATTTTAGACTCCAGATGGAGGAGAGGGGGACTTCAGTATCTGGTAGACTGGGAGGGGTATGGACCAGAGGAACAGTGCTGGGTCCCAGCCCGAGACATTCTGGACGCAGGCCTGCGTAAGGACTTCCACGCTAGAAGAAGAAAAAACGCACAATGAACTTGTTACCTATTTCATTATCTGATTTTTTTTTTTCCAGTTTCTGCACATTTGCTGTCTCGCTACTCTTTTGCAATCATTCAGCATTCTCTGTTGTCTTGAGAGTTTCACTGATGGGCAGGCAGCTTACTTTTCTCTTTCAGCTCACTGCACACTACCTGAACTTAATGAGCACAGCAATACAGATTGCAGATGTCAGTTTGTTTATTTTCTGAATGCTACACTGTTCTGTTTTTTACCATCACACCGTTTTGTACCATTTACACACTGCTGTGCTATTCACGTTAATTCTATCTCTGCACATGTTTCTGAAATAAATGCACAATGGGCTACAAGGGGCACAATACTTTAATGAGCGTTATTTGTTGATTTTGACAAATTTTCTAACAAAGTCTTGGATAAATAGGTTGAAAGGACATGCACATGTTGTTCAGTATGAATGAAAACGTACAGGCACTAGTTTCTCTTTATCTAAGATGTTGCAGAAATTGGACCCTAGGGCAGCTTGTTATTCAGCCTCTGGTTTTTTGCTTTTTGGGGGGGGAAAGGGGGGTGGGGTGGGGTTTGTCTTGTAGAGAGATGTACAACTTTGCAGTGGGCTCTGGGGGAAACAATGAGCTTGTTCCATATTCAGCATAACCCACCTAGTCTCTATAGACCTGCTTGAATCTAACAACATTTCATCTGTGCCATGATCCTGCAGAAAGCTTCCCTGGAGCAAGTACAAGAGAGCATGAGCAGAAAATACAGAACCTTAATTTAATTTTTCATTTTTTGGTTTCTGTAACTTTTTCTTTGGTTTGGTTTTATCCTACATGGACAACTTTTATTTATATACCCGATGTCAAGAATTTTAAGTAAACTAAATATTACATTCTCATTGCTTGTTGTTTATGGCAGACAAAAACGATGTGAATGAACATTTTATTTAACATTTTTATTTAGCTTTTTTTTGCAGCTTCATCAAATAGATTTTACATCAAAGAAAGGCCAGTATCAATCAACAAACAACCAGTCCAACTAATCCATCTTTTTTTGGTAACTGATTACAGCATCTGTGGTTGAACAACACAGCTACTAGCAATATGTTTTCACTGACAGTTTCACTGTATTACAGCTACTGTCACAGCAATAGGTTATTTTTTAAACAGATAACATTCACAAATATGCTGCATGTTCTTTGTGTTTTATGGATTCTAGGAAAAAGCCAAGCAAGCATTTTCTAATTTTGTTGTTTGATCTCTTGCTTTCAGTCATTTACTTGCTCTGAAATGGCAGATAACCTTGAAGAAATCAAAGTATCTGTAAAAGATGTTTTCCCCCAGTTAGCAAGCAAATCTTGGTCTCTATGTGCAAGATTTAATACTTTACTGCTCATTATACTCTAGTATAGATTGAGTTGTTTTTCTTATCCTGGTTACAGAGGTATTGTATGGATGGATAGTTGGGCAAATACAATAGTATTTTGTTAACAGTTCAAGGCCACACACAAGCTTTCTCAGCCTCATTCTTACAACAAAATATTTTTCTTCATAGCTGTTTTATGGTTGTGGTTATCATGGGGGTTGTTCTGTTAAAATAGCTGTATTTGTCCATCTGTATAAGGCTCAGTTCTAAGCTCTCTGCTTTGTCTACTCTAGGTCTCGACACATTTCCATTTGGCCCATGTAATCCAGAGTGACAGATTCTCTCAGAAACACACATAGAGTGCTCAGACCTGCTGTAGTGACGTTAATGGAGGTCCGTTGGCTCCTACTGCAGCTCAGAACCAGCCTGCTGCTCCTGAGCATGATGGTACAATCTGCATCCAGCCGAGGCGTATACACCAATTCATGGGCCATTCACATCCATGGAGGCAAGGAGGAGGCCCAGCGTATCGCCCACAAGCACAACTTCATCAACCACGGCAATGTGAGTGGGAACAGTGATGGATCATTCTAACCTAAATTTTGACCACTTCAGGAAAAATCAATAAGGACACAGAAATCAGAATATGTTTAAATTAGCCAACTGTCTCTGGAGGTAGTGTAGCTCACATTGTGATTAGCATGCAGTTTGCAGTGTGCAGCACATTTTGAGAGAGAAAGATATTTTTATTTTAGCACTCATTAGCATTGTTAATGCAACATATTTAAGTCTGCTGCAGTAATTAGAATCTTATTCCAACTTTAATTCTGTATAAAATAGAGTGAACCCTTATTCTTTGCAGACTGTACTTGCCTAGTAACATTGGAAAACAACAGAGGAAAAACAAAACTATATCTAGGCTATATGCCAGTGAGGTGTCACATTAACTGGCTGATATTTTCATATCATGATATTTTCTCATAGTTCTTTCATTAATAATAAATGATTCAGTTTATATTATGTGAAAATATGTGAAGTCTTTGACAAGAAAAATTAATGATTTTCAAAGAATATTAATTTTTGCCAAAACGGCACTCAAAAGTATGTCCTGACCATCACACCCATATGATGGCCTTCCCCAAACTGTTGCCACAAATTTAGCACACAATTGTCTCGGATGTCTTTGTATGATGTAGCTTTAAGATTTCCTTTTACTGGAATGACAATGCCACTGTGCACAATGTGATGTCCATGAAGACATAGTTTGCCAAGGTTGGAATGGAAGAACTCAAGTGACCTTCACAAATCCCTGACCCCAACCCCACTGAACACCTTTGGGATGAATTGGAATGCTAACTGGTCATAGACATAGTACGTAGCATAGTCATGTCCATGGCTATATCAGCAGAAATCATTTCAATTCAGAGGATTTGCTTCACTATATGGTTACGTTTGCATGCATGGGAAGATTCAGAAAAGAAAAAAAAAATAATAATAAATTAATGGTATACATGCATTGATGACCTTTGCATGGTGAGGAAAGTATGATGTATAAGATTTTTATAATATACTAACATATAATATGTAGTAATGCACTGAATTGAATAATAATGCACTGAATAACTCTTTTTGATAAAAGGCGTGTTTCGTCCTTATTAAATATCATAATGTACTGTTAGAAGTAGCAGGTTCTTTCTTCCACTTTGTTTAATCTTATATGTCTTGTTTGTTTATTGTTCAAAGTAGGAGCTGATTAGTTGTTTTTATTCTAAATCATGATACTTAATAAATATGTAACATAACCATCCCTTACCTAAATATAGCTATATTCAGTGCATGTATATTTAGATCTAGCTAAATTTTCAAGGCTGGTGTGTGTGTGTGTGTGTGTGTGTGTGTGTGTCTGTGCATGTGTGTGCTTGTGTGCATGTGTGCCTGTGTGTATGTGTATATTAACATGACTGCATTCCTCTAACATGCACAGATGAAACAGTCAGAGGGAGCCTCTTCATTACTCTGACTTCATTATTTTTTCTGACTGTAAGGTTCTACCTCTTTTCTCCCACTTATCTGTCCTCATGTATAAACATGTACAAGAGTGTATACACATGTATAACCAATAGACAACTGAGAAAATGAATTTCAGCTTACCCATGTTCTTATGATCTAATGAACAGTGTTTCTATTGTGTGCTCCTGTTCCTGTAATTCTGGCATTAGCTGCATAGTTTTGGAGCAACAGAAATCATGGCTGACATGTTTGAATGTTCTTCATCTGATTGACCTCCTGTTCAGAACTGAGAATAGCCTGTATGTGTGAGGAGAGTGGCAGAGAGACCTGTCACATCCAGAAACACCTCTTACTGTATTAATACCAATCCCACCACACTCCACCAGAGCAACCCTCCCTGCTGCCATCACACTGCTGCCATCTGGGAGCTTTCCAAACTGTCTGATAGTTTATTAATAGCCGTTTATTTGCTCTTTCTTCTTGTTTTCATCCTCCTTTTCTTTTTTCACCTTTCTTTCTTTGCGTTTTTGTTATGAGTTCAAGCTAAGCTGAACAAATTGTGTGCCTCATTTACAATACTGTAGACATAAACAGGCATTTCTAATATGTACTACCCAGGACACTTATAACAAATAGTAGATAGGCCTAGAAGAAATCAATATTTGCATTAAAATTCAGCTCTGGTACTGTGTTTGTTCTGCTGGCAAAAATGTAGTCTACTACAGGTAAACTACACACACATATCTTCCCATCTGATTGTAGAATTCAACAGCAGTTATTGGACTTCTGGAATTGAGTGGGCAATAAAAGAATAGATGAACAGTCAAAATCTGAATACATAAGAGCATTCCAGCTGTGGTAGACCAGAGAGTGCGCCACAGTCTTCACCACTAATACATAATGAGAAAATATGCTGTGATGAAAAAGGGAAAGAATAAGAAAAAAAGGCCCATAAAATCTGCATGCTATTTTTGGTCTACAGTATCTCACAAAAGTGAGTACACCCCTCACATTTTTGTAAATATTTGATTATATCTTTTCATATGACAACACTGAAGAAATGACACTTTGCTTCAATGTAAAGTAGTGAGTGTACAGCTTGTGTAACAGTGTAAATTTGCTGTCCCCTCAAAAAAAACTCAACACACAGCCATTAATGTCTAGCAACAAAAGTGTCTACACCCCTAAGTGAAAATGTCCAAATTGGGCCCAATTAGCCATTTCCCCTCCCCAGTGTCATGTGACTTGTTAGTGTTACAAGGTCTCAGGTGTAAATGGGGAGCAGATGTGTTAAATTTGGTGTCATCGCTCTCACACTCCCTCACACTGGTCACTGGAAGTTCAACATAGCACTTCATGGCAAAGTACTCTCTGAGGATCTGAAAAAAAGAATTGTTGCTCTACATAAAGATGGCCTAGGCTATAACAAGATTGCCAAGACCCTGACACTGAGCTGCAGCACAGTGGCCAAGACCATACAGTGGTTTAACAGGACAGGTTCCACTCAGAACAGGCCTCGCCATGGTCAACCAAAGAAGTTGAGTGCACGTGCTCAGCGTCATATCCAGAGGTTGTCTTTGGGAAATAGATGTATGAGTGCTGCCAGCATTGCTGCAGAGGTTGAAAAGGTGGGGGTCAGCCTTTCGGTGCTCAGACCATACGCCGCACACTGCATCAAATTGGTCTGCATGGCTGTCATCCCAGAAGGAAGCCTCTTCTAAAGATGACGCACAAGAAAGCCCGCAAACAGTTTGCTGAAGACAAGCAGAGTAAGGACATGGATTACTGGAACCATGTCCTGTGGTCTGATGAGACCAAGATAAAGTTATTTGGTTCAGATGGTGTCAAGCGTGTGTGGTGGCAACCAGGTGAGGAGTACAAAGACAAGTGTGTCTTGCCTACAGTCAAGCATGGTGGTGGGAGTGTCATGGTCTGGGGCTGCATGAGTGCTGTCGGCACTGGGGAGCTACAGTTCATTGAGGGAACCATGAATGCCAACATGTACTGTGACATACTGAAGCAAAGCATGATCGCAGCATGTATTCCAGCATGATAATTACCCCAAACACACCTCCTAGATGACCACTGCCTTGCTAAAGAAGCTGAGGGTGAAGGTGATGGACTGGCCAAGTATGTCTCCAGACCTAAACCCTATTGAGCATCTGTGGGGCATCCTCAAATGGAAGGTGGAGGAGCACAAGTTCTCTGACATCCACCAGCTCCGTGATGTCGTCATTGGAGGAGTGGAAGAGTACTCCAGTGGCAACCTGTGAAGCACTGGTGAACGCCATGCCCAAGAAGGTTAAGGCAGTGCTAGAAAATAATGGTGGCCACACAAAATATTGACACTTTGGGCACAATTTTGACATTTTCACTTAGGGGTGTACTCACTTTTGTTGCTAGCGGTTTAGACATTAATGGCTGTGTGTTGAGTTTTTTTGAGGGGACAGCAAATTTACACTCTTATACAAGCTGTACACTCACTACTTTACAATACATTACATTACATTATGTTTATTCATTTAGCAGACGCTTTTATCCAAAGTGACTCACAAATGAGAAAAATACAAGCAAAGCGATATATCAAGCAGAGAACAATATAATTAGTGCTACCATACAGGATCTGTTAATTGAGTTCCAGAAGAAGCAAAGTGCACAGAGTAGAGGTGTAAGTGCAATTTTTTATTTATTATTTTTTTTTTTTTATGAGTTGGTTAGGTGTTCACGGAAGAGCTGGGTCTTTAGCTGTTTTTTGAAGATGGTGAGAGATTCTGGGATCCGGATTGAGGTTGGAGGTTCATTCCACCACTGAGGAACAGTTAGTGTGACGGTTCTGGAAAGGGACCTTGCGCCACGCTGAGTGGGAACTACTAAACGTCAGTCGCTAATCGATCGCAGATTGCGTGAGGGAACGTAAGCCTTCAGGAGAGAGTTGGGGTAGGAGGGTGCTGTTCCAGACAAGGTCTTGTAGGTGAGCATCAAGGCCTTGAATTTGATGCGGGCAGCTACAGGAAGCCAATGGAGGGAGATGAAGAGGGGTGTGACATGGGTTCTCTTGGGCTGGTTGAAGACGAGGCGTGCTGCAGCATCCTGAATCACCTGAAGGGGTTTGATGGAGCTGGCTGGGAGGCCCGAAAGTAGTGAGTTGCAGTAGTCCAGTTTTGAGATAACAGATAATAAGAGCCTGGACTAGTATCTGTGTAGCCTGTTTGGTGAGGTAGGGTCGGATTTTCTTGATGTTGTACAGGATGAACCTACAGGACCGTGCAGTTGTTGAGATGTGGTCTGTAAAGGTCAAGCTGTCATCAAGAATCACCCCAAGGTTCCTGGCCGTCCTGGTTGGCTTGAGTGTGGTTGAGCTGAGCTGTACAGTGAGGTTGTGGTTGATTGAGGGACAGGCTGGGATGACGAGAAGCTCAGATTTTGCCAGGTTGAGCATAAGATGGTGTTCCCTCATCCAGACCGAGATGTCCGACAGGCAAGCAGAGATATTTGCAGAGACGGATGGATCGTCAGGCTAGAAGGACAAATAGAGCTGGGTGTCATCAGCATAGCAATGATATGAGAAGCCATGAGATTCAATCACCTGCCTAGAGATGTAGTGTAGATAGAAAAGAGGAGTGGACCCAGAATTGACCCCTGTGGAACGCCAGTTGTGAGTTGCTGAGTTTCAGAAATAGCTCTCTTCCATGATACCTTGAAGGATCTGTCAGAGAGACAGGATTCCACCCATCACAGAACCGTTCCAGTGATGCCCAGGCTGGAGAGAGTTGACAGGAGGATCTGATGGTTCACAGTGTCGAAAGCAGCAGAGAGGTCCAGTAGGATGTACATTGTAGGACTTTACATTGTACATCAAGTTGGACTTTACATTGTAGCAAAGTGTCATTTCTTCAGTGTTGTCACATGAAAAGATATAATCAAATATTTGCAAAAATGTGAGGGGTGTACTCACTTTTGTGAGATACTGTATATACTGTAGTATACTGTAGTACAACTGCTAAAACTGAACCTCGTGAAGCAAACACAAGTATTTTTTTTTTTTACAAATAAAATAAGGACACAAGACTTGTCACTTTGACATATACTCACACAGCCTGGCTTTAAAGCCTATGCACCTTTCTACATTCTCCCTCCCTGTCAGAATGTTTTGTCAGCATTGTGGATAGAATGCTTAATGAAGTGTGTGTGTGTGTGTGTGTGTGTGTGTGTGTGTTTGTGTGCATGTGTGCCCCTGTCTGCATGTATAAGCATGCATAATAATGTGAGCTTATGTCTTTGTTGTATTTTCTTCTTTTTCTTTAATGAATAAAGCTGACGGTTATGCTTCTTCTGCTTCCCCATTGATATGCAATGAACAGTGACCCGCCAGTTGCAAACCAGAGCAATTTGTGTGAAATCTGGTGGAATGCCACCTTGGGTAATTCATCTCATCATTTGGAACAGCTTGTAAGCTCAGAGATGAGCTCCTGACTACATATAGCAGTGTTTTCTTTCTTTCTCTCATTCCACTTTCCATTTGTTTCCCTCAAAGTGATATTAAAAACTTTTTTTTTTCTCACAATGACCTTAAAAGTACAGCTGTATGACATCCTAATCTATGGTGCCAGCTCTGTGGCATTTCCCTGGAGCCAAATATCTGGCAACATTGCACTGGAAATTCATTAGTACTGGAAATGTTGTCATTTTTAAATATTTCTGAAATGGAAAGAGAAAACATTAAATGGCAGGTCCGACAGAGAGAGTATTTTTATCAGATATGCATGATAGACTGAATAATAGGCAAAAAGTCTGTAGAAGAAACATAGCAAAGGGAGAAATGGAACTGAATACAGCTTTCTTTTCCAATTCAGAATCCACTGATATCTCCTTAACTCTGGCAAAAGGGAGCTAAAGAATATACAACCCCAGTTCCCGAAAAAGTTGGGACAGTATGGAAAATGCATTTTGATGAGTCTTTTAAAAATTACATTCACCCTGTACTATATTGAAAACACCTTATTATTTGATGTTTTACTGTGAATTTTATTTATTTTTGAAAATATATACACATTTCAAATCTGGTGACTGCCACACTTTATAAAAAAAAAGTTGGGACAGTTGACTATTTACCACTGTGTAACATCACCTTTTCCTTTAAGAACACTTTTTGGGCGTTTGGCCACTGTTGGTTAAGACACCAGTCGGTTAAGTTTAGCAAGCGGAATTTTCCCCCATTTATCCATTATGCATTTCTTCAGCTGTGTAACTGTATGGGGCCTTCGTTGCCTTATTTTGTGCTTCATAATGCACCACACAATCTCAATCGGACACAGGTCAGGATTGCAGGCTGGCCATGCTTGCACCCACACTCTCTGCTTACGCAACCATGTGCTTGTAATCCAGGCAGAATGTGGTTTGGGGTTGTCCTGCTCAGGATGGCAGCATATGTTGCTCCAAAATGTGTACATATCTTTCTGCATTAATGGTGCCCTCACAGATGTGCAAGTTACCCATGCCATGAGCACTGACACACACCCATACCATGATAGATGCTGACTTTTGGACCTGACGCTGATAACAGCTTGGATGGTCCTTTTGGCCTGGAGAACACGACGGCTGTTTTGTATGGCTGTATGGTATCTGCTTTGCATAGTAAAGCCTTAACTTGCATCTGTGGATGCAGCGGCGAATGGTGTTGCCTGACAAAGGTTTACAAAAGTATTCCCGAGCCCATGTCAGGATATCCATTACAGACTCATGACGGTTTTTTTAGGCAGTGTTGTCTGAGGAATCGGAGATCACGTGCATTCAGAAGTGGTTTTCGGCCTTGCCCTTTACGCACCAAGATTTCACCAGATTCCTTGAAACTTTTAATTACATTGTGGACAATAGAAGGTTTTGCTTGCATCAATTTCAAAATAAATGTTTATCTTAAAAAAAAAAAATGCAGTTGATTAGGTAAAACATCAAATACCTTGTTGTTATATATTTTTGTTTAAATACAAGTCAAAGTACAAATCACTCCTCTTTGTTTTTATTAGCATTTTCCATACTGTCCCAACTTTTTCGGAATTGGGGTTGTATTATAAGACCAGAATAAAGCAAGTGACTAGGAAGGCAAGTATTTTATTTAGGAACAATTAAAAGATTGTTCCTTTTAGTTACCGTAGGTGGTTTGAGGGGAAAATACCTCAGTATATTTGACCATGAACAATTCCACAATTTCATGACACCATGAGTATGAACAGCACAAGTATTTATAGTTATGTTTTATATGGAGCTAACCAACAAATAACATTAACTTTAAAAAATAATATTTAACTTAGTTTCTCTCTCATTAAAAGGTAATGATGCTGTAACTGAACAGCTGTCCAAAAGTTATTTGTCAATTATCATCATTCAAATCCAAGATAAGAAGATGTGTGCCAGATTTACTAATTGTGACAAGTCTAAAGGCGCTACTACAGGTTTTCAGATGCACCTGAGAGCTTGTTAGAGTTTATTGAATTTATTACCTGCTCATTTCAAGGCACTAAATCATGATCAACGAGTCAGTGATTGGCTAATGGAAAAGGTATGGAAGTGTAGTTTAAAGTTTAGTTTATGGTTTCAGAATACCAAAATGGAGTCAGGAGATCATAGTGCTTGTGCAAGTTTTCTCTGTTTGTGCTCAACTTGCTATTTCAAGTTTTCAGCCCATGTTTTGGTTTATTTTTTTGCACGCCTTTTGCTGTTCAATTAAGCAAAGCTCTCGGTTTTGAACTCACTCATATAAAATAAAAAACATCTCAAATTTATGTGCAGTATTCCATCTACAGTTATTCTGTGGGTGGCAATGGCAATGTCTCCCATTCTCATGCTAACATTTTAATTAGAAATGTCTATCCCCTTGTAAAGTGCCTAATGCTGGTGAAATTTATATTGCCAAGACCAGCAGAGAAGAAAAAAAAGGTTGGGGATCTACTATTGCGTTGTACAAAAGCAGACATGTAATAATCTTGGATTAGCTTGGGTAATTAAATAAAAAAGCGAGGAAAATGGGATGTTGTGATTTAGGGCAGGGGTTTTCAATCTAATCTGCAAAATGGGCCAGTGTGATGTTATACCTGATTTCACTTCAAGCAACTATTATTCAAACAACAATCTTAGCTGTTTTTCCTATCCGACTGGAAAAAAAAAAAAAACCTGGAACCAGATTGTGTCATTACGGGTAAGACTGAATACCCCTGATTTAGGCAATAGACTGTAAAAAGCACCTTGTAAATTTATAATCATTTACTGGTAGTGAAGTAGTCAGGTTGTTACTGTAATTAATATTTAAAGCATACTTACTGTAATGGACTATATATCAGTATAATACTACCACTGCTGCAATTTTACAGTTATATTGTTGTTTTAAATCTGTTATTGCCAAATTTGCATTTAGAAATTGCAAAAGAGTCTGGTATTAATGTGTTTATTAAAGCAGGCATTTCAGTTCACATAAAACAAACAAAACATATGAAATCTACTATACTATCAAGTTACACAATAAGAAACCGATTACACAATAAGAAACTGCAAAAATAAACAGTGACTGAATCAGTGATTAGCAAGCCTGAATAGGACAGAAAGAAAGAAAAAAGAAACAACTAAAGCAAAGATTTTTTGTCAAAATTAGGATAACAAAATAATGGAAGAAATAAAAATAATATTAGCTATGAGGTTCGTTTTAATTTCCAAATTCATCTAAACACTTTTAATGGCTAGTTTCAAAGTAAAATTATGTATACTATACTCTTTGTGTCTATACACAATATATGGCCAAACTTTGTGGGTGTTTTAGTTCCTGTGATGAGAAACTGTAATATTACAGTATACAGAGACATAGACAAAGACAAGATAAGCATTATATTTCCTGTTCATGTTGTCTTCTTGAACTAATCTACCAGTAACAGCCTTAGGGCCTCATTACAGTCACCATAAGGATAATGAGGAAAAAGCTGACTTCCCCCTCTTCTGGGTATTTTATCAGAAGTACAGGTTTCTGTGTGTGGTCTTTTTCTTTATTAAGTACAATTTAAGATACAATCCCACTCCAGTGCAGACAAATATGCCAACAACAAAATGTGTATTATAAACGGCCTGTTTTCTGCTATGCACGATACAGATTTCTGTAAAGCTGAAATCAAATGGACATGCACTTAAAACAGCTCTATTCTGCTTTTGAAGTCTGTACCGACAGCTTGAAGGATCTAGGTAATGACAAATAGGAGGCCATAATTTTTTTTTTTTTTTTTAGGTCTTTCTCTATCTGTCATCAACTTTTTTTTAATCTTCTGCTTTCCTCAAACTATTGTCAAGCCTCATTTTGCAAAAGTTTTTAGTTTTTTTTATATGCAGTATGTGTCATGAACTGGAAAAAAAAACTTTGCTCAAACCTCATTGTCCAGAGATGTACTAGAGGATCGAAGTATTTTATGAGCGGAGGTAATGATGTTTGGGCCACAAGTTTATGAAGCTTTCTGAAGTAGATGTCTGATTGGAACTTTTACAAGCCATGTAATATATGGTATCATCACTGACACATCAAGCTGTACTTTATTTTTTTTAATCTTTTGAGCCTGTGAGAACTAGAAGCAGTCTAAGAAATCTCCCTTCTGTTGTTACCCTAGTTGCAACATTTTGTGGAATTGGAAGGGGTGGTCAACCATGTTAGGATGTTGTATTGGAAAATACATAATTGCCCTATTCATATCCTCCAGAGAGAAATATTCATATTTTCGGTCGCTGTTCTGTATTTTTTGAATTAGGCCATAATATAATGGATTTGTAATGTATTCCACTTCAGCTTTTGCATATTTTGTTGTGTTATAAATTTTACTTGAAATGGAAATATGTTACAATATAATTTTAAATGGACTTTTTGCAATTAATCTCCACACAATAATAACCCATAATGACAAAGTGAACATGGTTTTAGAAATTATTTGCAAATTTATTAAGAATTAAAAACTAACAGCTCTCATTTACATAAGAATTTGGACTTCTGGCTAAAGGCATTCCAACTTGAGCTCAGGTGCATCCTGTTTGCTTTGATTATCTTGAGATATCTTGACTGGTGTCCATCTGCAGCAACTTCCGATAATTGAACATAATTTAGAAAGGCATACACTTGTATGTATACGGTCCCACATTTCACAGTGCATATCAGACCAAAAACAAAGCCATGAAGTGAAAGGAACACTGTAGACCTCTGTGATCAAATTGTTTTGAGACATAGATTTGGGCCAGGTATGAAATCATTTGTAAAGTTTTGAATATTCCCTGGAGCACAGTGAACTCCATCATTAGAAGTGATGAAATGGAAGAAGGTTTGAACCACCAGGACTCTTCCTACAGCTGGTCATTCAGCCAAATTCAGTACCCGGGATAGAAGGGCCTTGGTAATGCAGGTAACCACAAACCCAATGGCCACCCTAACATAGATTGAGAAGTCTGCAGATATGGGAGATGGAAACTCTACAGAGATGGGAGAGCCTGATGGAAGGACAACCATATCAGAAATAGTCCATTAATCAGGTCTTTATAGTAAAATCACTGGACAGAAGCCACTCAGGAGTAAAAGGCATATGGAAGGCATTTAAAGGACTCTGAGAGCGTGCGGGAAAAGATTATCTGGACTGATGAGACAAAAATTGAATTCTTTGATCTCCAAGCGCTACGTCTGACAAAACCAGGTACTGCTCATCAACTGGCTAATGCACATCATATGCATTATTACTGTATGTAGATTAATTGATAAAAAACTGCAAACACTGAAGGCATCTGAATAACTCTGAACCCACTATAAGTGATGCAGAGCAAATCTGCAGTGTGCTGCTTTAACGAAGAGTCATGCCTATGCATGGTATCTGTGCCTAGAGGTCTACCCATTCACATTACGAGGCAAGGACAATCGGGTCCTGCACTCTCCTGTTACTAAGCAACATCAATCAAGTATCCACATGGTCGTTCATGAGTGAAGCATGCATGCATGTGAAGCCACCGTAAGGTTTACTCACCCTGGAGGGCTGCTGATGGTCTTCATCTTGCCAGATTACCATCAAGGGACTTTAATGACAAGTTAGTGTGAATATATTAGAGGCAAAGTAGAAACACATTCTAAAAATATCTGAAGTGCTAGTTTGTGTGTATGCGCGTGTGTGTGCGTGTACGTGTGTGTGTGTGTGTGTGTGTGTGTGTGTGTGTGTGTGTGTGTGTGACTAGTTTGACCAAGTCTTCATCATGCTCTGCACTTAGATGCAGGGGAGCAAAGGGAAGGTCAGGTTAGCATATGAGTCAGTGGTCACCAAAAGCTCTTGTCTTTCTCCATCAAACCACATGGGTTCCTAGAGAAGATGGAGGGGTTTATTCAGGGCCATAATTACAGTATCATTAGTCCCTGAGTGATTGCAGTGAGCTGTTGGTCCCATGTTGGGTGATGGCAGGTAGAGAAAATATATGCAGAAATGACTGGGAGGGAGAAGGCTTTAAATGTCATGTTTCAGGATGGCACGTTTCTCTTATAGGAGCCCAAAAATAGAGCAGTGAGTCATACAGTCATACAGTGAATATTTATTGTCATGAACAGCGAAGGAGTGTTTTGATTTGGACATATGCCTGGTGCTTTTTAAATCCATTGAATTTTGAGGGATCAATAAATAGGCCTTTTATATTTACCATCATGTAAACTATGAAAGTTTGATATTTACTGCTTGATGTATTGCTAAATTAAAATAATTTTTATTGTTTCATCATGGTCCTCGAATGTGTCTTATGCCCTTGCAACACCAAAGGTATCTACCTTTGGTGTTGCATTGCATTGTTGCATTGACTTCACCTTTCCAATCAAACCTATGCAATTCAGAAATATTTTTGCTACAGTCAAGGTTCCCAAGATGGCAAGGTGGAAGCATTATACATTGATCTTCTAGTCAAAATACAAATTTATATTATGGCCTTGTAGCCTTTCTGATTTGTGATAAAGTGGAAGCTACTTCTTCAGAGGCGTGAGAGAAGTGTGGGAAAAAAAACACGCACAAAAAGACCAGCCCAATATTTTGAGGAAAAGGCACAAGCATTATTCTCAGGCTTTTTGTGGGAACAAGTGCTGCTTATTTATGAATGATGGTATATATCTGCAATACGCTGACATTATACACAGAATCTGGCAACCCTGGTACCAGAACAGGTACCATGTACATTAACATTAAACGAATGGCACATGCACATTTCTGTTTTCACTGGACTTAAAAGCCTGCTTTAATTAACTTCAAAATAAAACCAAATTTCTGCCATATTTCTGTACAAAGAGATATGCTTTATCCATCTACAGCAGGGTGGCTTAGGGGTTAGCACTTTTGCCTCACGCCTCCAGGGTTGGAGGTTCGTTCCTGCCACGGCCCTGTGTGTGCGGAGTTTGCATGTTCTCCCCGTGCTGCGGGAGTTTCCACCGGGTACTCAGGTTTCCTCCCCAGTCCAAAGACATGCATGGTAGGCTGATTGGCATGTCCATGTTCCTCTACTAGATCTGGAAATAAAATGCCATTAATTAAAACAATTTAATTTAATTTGTTTGAGGTATGTTTCATGAAGCCAGAATGTTCAGCTATTAAACAAAAATTGTTTTGTGTCAGAGGTGTCATTTGTTTTTTTATTACAAAGTAAATAATCTAGGTGAGCGTCCTCTGTGTGGTGATCCCTTAATTTTTGCCAAGGGTTGTATGTTTCATTTGCCATGTTTTTTTGTCATGCTTAAATTGTTCTTTTAATTGCCACATTAGGTAGAAGACAAATATTTCCACAGGGCATCTGTTTCAGGAGTCACATAAAGTTATTTTCTGTTTAGAGTTAGTCCTGTTATAATGTAGACATTTTTTATCATTCAGAATTTCAGCTATGTGCCTGGTTCACAGTATATTTAAAACATCCTTCTTCTAAACATCATAAACAAGCATTGTACATGTTTTGCACACATTTGTTGTGTATTTAATGAACTACATAAATCACAGAACACACTGCCAGTAGGTCTGTTTGTAGTCCAAATTAAAGTTTTCAGCCCTCTTCTGTCCTCCATATTTACCCATCTGGAGCTATTCATCAAGGAACGCTGAAGTGTGCTTTGGAACAGACTTTAGCTCCCCAGAGACTGTCTGGGAAGCAGCTTCCTTTGTTTCGGTGCTGGATGTTTAGCTTGTTCTCATGAGACACGTCTCTCGTGTTTTCCCTATATCTGTGTGTGCATGAGTATGTGCATAACAGAACAAGTGACACGATTGGCACCTCTCCACTCCCCCACCACGTCTGTGCACAAAATCTCTCATGATTATTTGTATCTTGGAACCTAGTGCTCTCCAAAGCCTCATTGGCAAGAGGTTGCTATGGAGAAAGTCGTGCCTGTTTTATTTTTGGCTAATTGTATTAGGCACAGTACCTGATATGACTGCAGAACTGTTTATCTGTTTCAGTCCAGGTAATTAAGCTACTGAAATGAACAAGAATAACAAGGAATTGTGCTTTTGTGTGTTATTTCACTAATAAGCCCACATTTGAAGTAGTCTTCCTCTTTTGATGTTTTTGCACTGCTTTTGGCTGGTGTGTACACAAAGTAAGAATATTACACTCTCGCATTCAGCTAGCTGGATTGCAGTGTTGGTACCACACAGTTCAGGTCAGCAATTGTATGCCTCAGGATTGTTATTTGTTGTTTGTTATTTGTGGATTGTCCACACACCAACAAGCATCAATTTTTTCTCAGCTTGCATCTTGAAGTCCTTCTTCCATCAGTCCACAACACTACCACACCAGCCACAGAGAACTGAGATGAATTGAATTGTTAGAAGAAAACTAATTATGTGTGTGTGTATATGTGTATGTATATATATATATATATATATATGGGGCACACGGTGGCTTAGTGGTTAGCACGTTTGCCTCACACCTCCAGGGTCTGGGGCTCGAGTCCCGCCGGGGCCATGTGTGTGCGTACCTTGCATATTCTCCACGTGCTGCAAGGGTTTCCTCTGGGTATTCCAGTTTCCTCCCCCAGCCCAAAGACATGCATGGTAGGCTGATTGGCGTGTTCGTAGTGTATGAATGGGTGTGTGAGTGCGATGGACTGGCACCCAGTCCAGGGTGTACCCTGCCTTGTGCCCGATGTTCCCTGGGATAGGCTCCAGGTTCCCCGTGACCCCGAAAAGGAGTAAGCGGTAGAAGATGGATGGATGGATATATACATAAGCTCAAAATATCCCTTTACCATTGCTACAGGTAAACAAAATAGAAGTGCTGATTCCCTCTGCAACTAACTTATCTGTTGTCTGTTGGGTGAGAGAGGTCATTGTCTGAAGTTCTACAGAAGGTTGATACAAGATGATCAAAGTTGATAGAGAAATGTGGACTATCAAAACTAGCCGTGAATGTGAGTCGGCAAAAAAGCCAAGGTCAGGGAAGCTAGACCTAGATAGGATTTTAAAGTATGTAAGATAGGATTTAAACTCAAAGTATGTAAGTGGATAGCTAGCTAGAGAGAGGCCAAGCTGTCCATACCATATAAATAATATATGTTGCTTTTAGATTAGTTTCAGTCTCAGATGTTCCACCCACAGAGCATTGAATGTCAGATATCTTTTGTACACTTTTCTGTCCAAGCTTCCGTTTCTTGAAGGGTACTATGTCATTGCCTTTCAGCACATCCATATAGAGTATATGCTTTATATTCTCTGCATTGATTTCCAACTTTTAAAGACTATGACAGAGTGAGCTTTTCAGAGCAAGACAGAGTTACTGAAAGTAGTTGGTGGTGAATAAACAAGAGCATCTTGTGTTGGGCTATGGAAAAGATCTGCCATGCCAGTGAAATTGCCTCTTTTTTTTACGTAGATCGTTCTTGCCCATGTCTATTGGTGAAATGTTCCAGATTCTCTAGCAAATTCTAAAAATGTAATGGAGAATAGCTACATTATTTAGGTTTTAAATGTATGCTAGTACTTAACACTTAATGGTAGGTTAGATGTTGGGTTGTCACCCATTAGAAACAAGTGTATTACACAGTATTACTGTGTAATAAACATTAGTACCAAAGTTTTCATCTTGGTATGAAACAAAACAGCTGTTGCCGAAATGTGCTAAACAAACTGTCAAGCACAGAGTGTGAAAGCCTTAAAGGCATCAGGAGAATTGCTGTAAATGTTCCTATTTGAATGTAGCCAGGCATATGAGAGTATGTTAATGATAGTGATCACACAATCCCAGGGAATTCAAAATGGACCCTACTTAAGCTTAACTATGGTAGGAATGATACATTTTTAAACAAAAGGCATGCTGGACATGCTTTAAATCAAGATAAAAGATTGAAGGAAAACCTTTCTTCTTTATAAATTGTAGTCACACTTTTCTGTTGTTGCTACTGATGAGGGCTTTGCTTTATGAACTCATCTGTGAATGGTGAAGTGTTAGGCTTTACTTCTGAGAATTACATCTGATGTCTTTGCTTGTTAGGTTTTTTTCCCTAACAGCTCTATGCTGCTTTGCCATTTTATTAGCTGCACCTACCATATTATTGTCTGTAGTGCATCTTTGGCTGTGTACAAGATTTCACCCCACCTACCATGCTATTAAATGAAATGGCAACACTATAGGACCACTGCTGACCTATCTGTATGTTGAATCATTCTCAGCACATCAATACTGACCTGGTAATGGCATGTTATTGGTGTGTGGCACTAATACAAGGGTAACAGCTATAGCAGTGTTGCTGGGTATTTTAATAACCTGAGAATAGTCATGCAACAAAAAAATATCCAGATAGCAGCAGTTCTGTGGTTAGATTTTATATATATATAATATATATATATATATATATATATATATATATATATATATATATATATATATATATACACACATATATATATACGCATATTATATTATCATTATTATTATTATAAAATCATTGTTTCATTATCGATTAGTTGGTTTGTGCGCGGCACGGGGTGCGTTTACTCATTATGATACTTCTGTTCCGAAAACATGCCTCAGAGAGTAAATGCTAAAGTTATGTCCCAAATGATGTATTATACACTTACACTATGTATTATATACTCTACCATCTAGTGTATGAATTTTAGAAAGGTAGTATCATCTCAAATGTAACACTAGCGTTTTTTTAATAACCAGAAGTATAAGCCACTTCCCAGTCAATGTCGCATGACATCAGACACACGTAGTGCGACGCCACTAGCTTTAGCAGAATACCCAGAGTCAATGAAAATAAATTTCTGTTTATGTCAATGTTACTTTTTATACCCAACATGATCTCAGTCACCATCAGACGGTGGCGTAAGGCAAGGGAGCACTTTATATTGAACACCATGAAGAAGACTTTACAAAGCAGAGCTTGTGTAGCACGGAAGCACAAAATGCTCCACTGTTCAAGGGGCTGGGGAAACTGGTGCGAGTTGCTTAAAAGACTTAGTTTAATTCCAGTTTATTTTCATTATATGCTGTATTTGTGCACTTGCAATGTAACTTCTGTAGTTTATTATAATGGAAATTATCTATTAGTAACAAGGCCATGTTGCTCTTCACTCGCGGTGTAGACACGGTGATAAACAGTGTAGCGCGAGTAAGATCTGTAATGTCTAATTAAAATGGCATGATCATAGTAAACACAAGTAAAATAATATGTCTAAAGGCAGTGAGTAACATAAATCACAAGGTGCAGTGAAAGTGAGATTTTATTATTCATTTGGGAGTGTAGTTTAATTATCTGTGTTTTTTTTGTGAATCCATTAAAATAATGCATAAATACGTATATATAATACATAAATGTGAAATATATATATATATATATATATATATATATATATATACATAAATGTGAAATATATATATATATATGTGTATGTGTGTGTGTATATATATATAATTGGACAAACAATTGAGTTTTATAATTTTATAAGTTTTATATATGAGTGTTTATACTTGTAACACTCAGTTTGTGGATTTTATAATGTATCCCCATCCTATTAATCGATTATAAAAATAATCATTAGTTGCAGGTTAGATTAAGGGCTCAAATAAGTGTCAAATAAGTTGAACACTAAGGGTTTCCAAACTTCATGAAATTTCTGTGACCTCAAACCTTGACCATCCTAGATTTTTTTTATTCCAGATTTATGATTTAGGACTATTGTAACATTTGAAAATTTTAATGTACTGACTTACCGGTCTAGTGGGAAGTGTGAGCTCGCATTTCTTGACACAGCTTTTCAGACGTGTGTTTGAAAGTGTGCAACTCAATTCTGCTGTCACATCCAGCTTCAAATGATACATAAGGAATAAAACATGAAAGGGCCTTTTGTTATAAGAAAATAATCCACAGCAGATTAGTGTGATACGGCCTGACACAAACCGAAATTACTGTTACCACCCCGACGTGGATTATTTTCTGTTAACAGCAAAGCCTGAAGTGTGTGATTCCTCTTATACCATGATGGTATGTATGTGATATTCCTTACTTTAATACAGGCAAGGAGTGCTGAATACAGCTTTACACAGATAGGGGCTTACAAAGAGAACCATCATTTTCATTTTCAAAAAGAAATATCTGGGTATGCCATTTTTTCAATGTATAAAACCTCTGCGACACACAAGGAATTTTGGTTTCTTCTCGTTATTTACCGTCACACTTGTAAATCTATATTCATGGTTTGGCATATTTTGGTGTTTGTTTTCTTGTCTTCTGTTGTTCCACTGAATCAGAGTCACTCGATGTTTTCAAAGAGCTAGCAGAGGTACATGTACAGATAAATTTGCCAATTTTTATTTCTAAACTCTTACACCAGTGCAGCTTGTCAGAATAAAGACTAAAAATAGCACAAACAAAAGCGGAGATTGTGAGTCTCTATCACGATACCATTTGAAAATCAAGTGACCCAACCCATAGTTTGGGAACCCCTGGTGTCCACAGTGATTACGAAAACAAGCAACACTTCTGTGCCTGATACATTTGTACCATCACAACACCTATTAAAATGCCACTGTGCTGACAATTGCTTACCACCCATATAATATCTGCTCAGTGGTGTTTTTCCATTGATGGACAAGGTAGAGGTGGATTAATGAGTTGTTCATAGGAACAGAGATTACAGTCAGTAATTGTATAGCCTCAAAAGTATGAAACTTTTATTTATTTTTTATTTTTTTTGCCTGATAATAAGGCCAGAGACTGTAGATGCAAAATAGCTATACATAATAAATAGGCAACTGAGAGAAATGAATATTCTGACATCAACATTGTAGTCTTCCTTGGTTGCTTACTCCACTAGTAGTTTCTTAGCTATTTCAGTATTGATTTTGTTCAGTTTTTTCTGCAATTGTTCTGTGGTTTGCCTAAATCTGATTTTTATAATTGCTTGTTTAGGAAACTTTGATTACATGTTCAGTCTGTCTTTGACAATCTTCAGGTGACAAGTGCATAAATAGTTGCCTCTGTGAGATTATGGACAATGGTTATACACTTTCCATTTCTTCTGTGCGGTTCAGTGACGATGAATAGGGAGGAAGGAAAATGACAAGTTTTGTGTGAAAGTGAAATGTCCTGTCCATGCAGGCTTTAGCCTCCCACAGAGGTCATCCAAAGGAGAAAATAGTGCTCCCTATGGCCTGATTTAAGGAGTTACAACAATCCATTGGATGATATTGTTGCGTACATAAAAATTATGACTTCCCTGTGGCCAAGAAAATTCACTGTCACCTTTTTTTTACTTGCTTCTAAAACATTATAATTTAAGCATTTTTCGGTAGGTCAACATTTTTTTTTATACTTAGCTATTTTTTCTAATTTTGATTTAAGAGCTGCTGACTATTGGGTTTTCAGCTTGGGGGTGCACAAACATTTGCAAAACAAATCAAATTGCCACTTTCCAACTAGCTCACAGCTTTCTTCTTGGCTTTGGCTTTCCTCTGCTCATGGCTACACACACACACACACACACACACACACACACACACAGAGCTCACTGCTCAAGGAGGGAGAGAAATATAGAGAGATTACATAATTTTTAGCTCGCCCTTCTAGTACCTTACTGTCAGTGCAGACCCACGCTCAACCATGCCCCCACCAGCTATACCAGGGGTTCCCAAACTTTTCCAGGGCAAGGTCCCCCAAACGGTATTAACATTTGACTGAGGCCCCCCTTTTGCAAGATGTCTTTAAAACAAATTAAAAATATAGACTTCTGAATATACCCCCCTTTTTTATTAATAATTACATATTACATCTTTACATTACATTACATTAGGAGTTGATTGTGTGTGTGTGTGTGTGTGTGTGTGTGAGAGTGAGAAAGAGAAAACATACTAGTGGGAGGGATGGGCTTGGTGGCTCCGACCAAATTGTTGAGGCCCCCATGGCGCCCCCTACGGCCCCCACTTTGAAAACCACTGAGCTATACCATAGTATTTACATTTGCCTTTTCATGTACATCTACTTAATGAACCTAGAAATGGATAAATCTCTTACTTGTGTAGTATTAACCTAGTTTTGATATTATCAGTTTTTGTTGATGCTTGGCAGTGGCAAAAGTTTGAATGTACTAACTTTTCAAGAAACAAACAAAAATATGCAATGACAAAGAAGAAAAATGTTCTGAAACTGAAAACAATAAAAGTCAGTGGCAAAAATTTGTCATGGTCTTCAAATAAACAGCGTTCTTGTTAGTTTTCTAAGCTTACTTTTCACTAATCATGTTTTATGAATGTGCTGCCAAAGTTTTTGTTTGCGCTTTCAAGTTTTTGTTTATGCTCCGCAACTTTACTTTCGATATTCTGGCACAAACTTCTTGTGTTGGCTTAACAGCGATTTACTCTCATTGGCTAGTGAGATTTTGATAGACAGATCCCTGACCTGGAAGTAGAGACTTCGGTTGTGTGGATTTTGGAGAGCGTTCTGGATACTGTTCTCGGTATAGTCATAGTGTTTGTGGTGGAAATTGCTTACTTAATTAATCAGTATATTAGTTCGTAATGAATATTTGAGGTTTGGGTAGTCTCATACGACTATTTGTCCGAGATGAGCTCTCAGGAGAGGCACAAATGGCAGCGTCATCATCATCGTCATCCTCCTTAGCTGAACACTCGAGCTGTCGATCGAAATCTCACTAGCCAATCAGCGTAAAACACTGTAAAGCCTGCCCGCATGAGCGGTTTGTGCCAGAATGGTGACTGTAAACTTGCGGAATGTAAACAAAAACTTTGAAAGCATAAACGAAAACTCTGGCAGCGCATTCAGAAACCATGATTAGCTTAGAAAACTATACACAAAGAATGCTGTTTATTTGAAGACCCCGAGTTCTTGTTTTCAATTTCAGAGTTATTATTCCTTCTCTCTTGTATAATTTTGTTCAGTTCTTGAAGTTACATGCAATACTTTTGGCACAAATTTAATTCCAAATTCAAAATTTAATTAATACATTTGAAGGTACCCATATGTAAATTTACTTATCTTACTATCCAACTAGGTAACATTAGCTGACTTGTACATATCTCACATTCAGTTTAGCTTAGCTGCCCTTCTATTTTGTGATTAGCTACCTTCAATTACATTAGCTAGCAAGCCAGTGATTTTGTTTAAGAACTTGAAAAGGATATAAAATGGCTGTTCACCTTCATTTAAAGGCTTTGATTGGATGTATGTCTACGGATGTATATCTACGGATGTATATCTAAAGGCTTTGATTGGATGTATACTACTATATATGTTGATCAGAAGCCGTTGTTTAGTTTGTCTGGATTTTTGACATTTACGAGAGGTCTGTCGTCAGACCAAATGTCATTTACATACATAAGTCATAGTAATAAAAACAACCTATGTATGGGATAAAGGGATATTGAAAAATGATGGTGTAAAATTTATTTAGACTTTTTTTTAAATAAAAAAAGTTCAGCTGGACAACACAACAGCTTAGCTTACTGTGGTGTTTCAGTAGACTTCACAAATTTATTTCTGAGACACTCTCTGGTTGTGATTTGTTTATTATAAATGACTTCTATTAAATTAATTTCCCAAAAGAAGGCATGTGTTAAATTAAGGAATTATGGAAAGCCTTTTTTCTTCTGCCTTAATGCTTCTCAGTTTTTCTGTCTCCATTCCATAGAAAGTGCAGAAAGCTAGATGCACTGTGTGTGTCATACTGAAAGATGAAAGCTGCGGTGTTCATAACCTCTCCACTTTCTGCAAAGAGAATTACTCATACACTCATAAGACACCAACCACACAGTGCTGTGTATGCAGAATCCACACACGTTATGCCGCCCCACAGTTGTTCTTTTTCTAACTCACATTAGCCGGCAGGTGTGTTACAAAAGTATTTTCTGCCATTTCTGTTTCTCCAGGACTGATTTAGGTTTGGCAAGCCTCCAGTTTTTGATGCTACATTATGCAACTGATCAGAATGCACTTGTGTGTCTGAAATGATTTCTAGTGTAGAACTTGTATGCCTGTGTGAGGAGATGTTCGGTTATAGGAAGCTGTACCACAAGATAACATGACAACAGTTTTGTTTTTACAAATTCGTCACTGGTGATATTAGCTAGTGATCCAGGGAACAATGTGTCCTATTGCGTCCTCATCCTGGAAGGGTTTTGGAAAAGATCGCTTCTAGTACATAGCTTCGCAATTAAGGTCAGTGTGTCCTCTCTTCAGCAGACACTGCAGTAATACCACCACACCCTGTCTGGAGTGCACAGTGTCCTTAGTGTTTCTGATTCTTGGTTGTTTATTCTGAGCTTGTCATTTGGTTTAAAATTGGGCACATCTCTGCACACACAGGCATGCAGTAGAAATGTGCTGGGTTAACAATGTGCGGGAAGAATTCTGATTATAGGCTACTTATTTGGCTTTGTTTGTAGGTTGCTGGCAGGAGGCAGTTGGGTAATTACTTCCCTGTTGTGCTCATGAGAGGACAGAGGCTGTGTCTGCTAATACTCTTTCAATCTGAATTCTTACATCAGACCTTCCCCATTTTCTCTTTCTCACGTTTCTTCTCTTACTTGTTTTTGTTTTTGTCTAATGGCCTTGAGCTGTTTATTTTGTCTTATCTCCTCATTTCATGGAGCTAAATGTATTGATTTGTGAAAGTGTAACGGCCATTGCTTCATAAAGAAGGACTGGCACTGTGAAATGTGACAATTTTTTATAGACACTTTAAGATGAAGCTTTAGCTCAACTCAGCTTAAATCTTACTATTACTTAGTTTCACTCACTGTTATGAATTGAAATTAATTATAAAATTGTTGATTTTTCTCCAAAGTAAAATGTTGGGGAATATATGAAAAGTGAACACCTTTATCTTTATCAGCATGTGCTTTATTTATTTTAACAATAGCTGCTCTTGGACATTTTCTGTTTCATTCCTAATATGCCTAATAGCGCTCATGGGTGGGGAAAAAGAACATAAAGGTCATATGTTGTATACATTATATCTAATATAATGAAGGCAAGACACGCTGTGTTGTTTTCCCCTGCAGTTTTTCAATAAACACTGGCACAAACAGCCATTATGAGCTGTGACTCAAATGGATATAGCTGTAAACCTCATTGCCCCTTTGAAGTTAACATTTGTAAGGTCATCTCAAATGACCACTTACCATGACCAGGGCTTGGCTGGAGTTTTATGAGTATCTGGTATTGGTCAATGTTTCTTTCATTTACTTATGTTTGTTGTTTTGGCTATAGGTGACAAATACAGCTCATTAGGTGGATATTAAAACGACACTTTGAATGATGATTTTGGGAATACGTAGCTCATAAAATCCAAACTACTGATGATAAAACTGTCTGTTTTGTCCTCTATCTTGGTGTGTGTGTGTGTGTGTGTGTGTGTGTGTTTGTATCTCAGTTGCCACATCAATAGTTAAGTTATGTAAGGGCTGTACTAAGGCCTGTCAGTGACAGATTTTACTGCTCATTTACACAGATTCACTTTCTTTCCATATCCAGAGGGAGGATGAGAAAGTTCACACTGTTTGGTCAGTATTTTTGCATAATGTACATATAGAGAAATAAACAAAGCTATTGAAATTGGTTTGATGGATAATGTACCTTTCTTGTTTATCTTTCCAAGTCAAACTTGTTCACTGCTCAGAACCAGGGTCT
Organism: Ictalurus furcatus; assembly: GCF_023375685.1. Lineage (NCBI taxonomy): Eukaryota > Metazoa > Chordata > Actinopteri > Siluriformes > Ictaluridae > Ictalurus > Ictalurus furcatus. The sequence continues at coordinate 14,581,626 of NC_071268.1, read as the reverse complement.
TAAACCTCCTAAAATTTATTACACAAAATGGTTACAAATGGGATGCCTGATGTCTTTGTAGAGACTATTTTACAATAGTATTGCAATAAGGCTTTGACCTACAGAATTACAATAGTGTCCTCTGGTCAATTCTTTGTTTTTAGATCCTACAGTACATACCATGAAAAAAAGAATGTAGAGTAGGAGTATATCATGCAGGCTGATTATAATACCAAAATATATTGAAATGAATGGCAGCAGATGGATAAAAAGAGAGCAGAGAGAGAGTGAGTGAGATAGAGAGAGAGAGAGAGAGAGAGAGAGAGAGAGACACTGAACCAGCTGGTGCAGAAACAGAGCAGCTCAGGGCAGATGGAAATTGGTGGTGTTGGTGCAGCAAATGTCCTCCTATGCTAACCACTAATGAATATCTGTGTTGCCACAGTTGGCAATTCATAAAGGCACTTTTCGAGGACTCATTTGTTATGGACACATCCACCCTGTGGTCTTGGGAACATTTTTCGTTCTGCCTAAAATTAAATGGAAAGGACAACCAAGACCACATAGACCTCATGACCAGATGTCAACCAAGTAATAGGAACATAGTAAAAGCAGATAATTTATGGTTACAGCAATTTATAGTCTATGTGTCTGATTTATAAATCCTTTTTATCAATAGTGTACTGTAACATGTATCAGGTATATAGCCTACTGTAGTTTGCATAAATCGCCCTGCAACTACTCTGATGAATATTAGTGGCCTAAATCTGTTGGCATGCTGCAGTGAAATCCAGTGTTTCCCAGGGACAAACATGGACTGCATAGCGGTATGTGCATGGCACTGAAAAACAGTATACAAAGAAAACAGATTAATTTCAAAAATGAAAAGATGTAGCGTCACAGAATCAACAAACAACAAATATGTCGGTTCATTGTGGATGTCGTGACTTCTGACCAAGATCTGAATCAGTACATTGTTGTAGAACAGACCTTTTCTCCTCCATCACTCACCTGTTGTCACATAAATTTTGCTTTGTCTGTTAAAAAAGTTCCCTGACTTCTCAGAACTGTTATAGGCTCTGAGACATTTGTCTGTTGATGCTGAGTCATATCTGTGTGGTCTGTCTTTCTGATGGATCATTTAGTAATTTAGTGAGAAGTTATGAAAAATGTCCAATTAGAATACTACAGAGGATCTGTGCATTGAATTACTCAAAGTGCACACAGTGCAGTGCACACAGTGCAGTGTTAGCCAATCTACAATACATAATCACAATACAGTAAAATATAATCACAATACAGTAAAAAGCAACTAGATATTAAATAAGTAAGCTAGGTACAATGACTACTTGGCAGAGATTTTCATCCTATAGTAAATCGAATTCTGCAAATCAACACTACATTGTGCTGTGGAAAGTAATTGCAAAATCGATTGAAAAATTACCTTGACTGAACCACTTGGTTTAAACGACACCTTAGAATATCCCCTAAAGGAAACCAATTAGTATTTCAGTAATATCTTTCTTACTTATCTAACTTTTCATTAGAAGGAAACCAGCTACCAGCAAGCCACTCTGAAGCCAATTAATTAATCAATGTCATTAAAGCTCTGTGGCTTACAAGGAAGAGAAAGGAAAAACAATTTCTTTAAACATCACAAGATATGAATAAAAATATAGTGGTGTATAAATCTGATGTATTTAACTTCATTAAAATGTATCATGCAGTGCAGCTTTCACTCTTCATTTGAATAGCAGTCATTTTCGTACCACCCACATGATGTAAACTCTCTCTCACACACACACGCACACACGCGCGCACATAGCTCAGTAGGACTTGAGCTCTGCTCTAACACACCTGACTCAGCTAACGAGTGCTTCAATAATTAAGCAATGAGCTAATATAGATGTGTTAGAGAAGGGACAACTCTAAAATGGATAGAGATTTCCAAACCAGGCTCATGGAAAACACATTCACTTACAAATGAATAATTACATGTCACACTAAATCCCATCAAGTGGGCTCAATAGGTTTAAAAAATAAGGTAAAAGTATTCATTATATATCAATCTTATTGAAATAGTGTATAGAAGATGTGTCCGTGGTTAGAGCACACATGCAGACCTGTCTACTAAAAGTTTGTTACGTTGATATGCACCATATGCTTGTGAGAGGTATTCTTGTATATAGTGTGCTATTCACATAGTTGTATGTTTTTCTGGGTTTTCCAGAACTGGAATTGAGAAACACTTGTGTGACCTGGTTTTCCTATAGGGACTGAACGGCCATCACATTTTTAAATCAGAAGTCAAGCAAAGAGATATTTAACTTATTACTTCTTATAAAGAGCTCAGAGCTGACTCACTGCTGCAGAGAACTGAGCTATGTTTATACTTGGCACAACCTTGATGTGTCCTAACACTGTAGAAACACACTGGCAAAGCTAATGGACAGCATACTTTTAGACTGGTTCCTTGTGGTGGATTTGCACTTTAGCAATTAGGGGAGTAGAAAATATCTTGATGCACAGCACCTTCATAATCTCAGGACTGAGCAGCAACAGCATTTAAAAGGATGTGTAATTTTTTTAAATAAATCCATAGAATGGCAATTTTGGTAATGTGGCCATTACATTATTCTGCCGTACGTAATAATCAGAATATAGCAGCTTCCTATGAATATTACACGTGCTACCTGCTTAAGTTTACAACTAAGAATAGCATCTGAACCTCTTGAGCATGAAGTCTTTGTAAAGCCTTTGACTGAATACAAAAGAAGTTGTTATCCAAGGATAGTGACCTAATGAACTAAAACGGATCTTATTAGCTGTCTTCCCAAAGGACTACACCGAAGCTGTTGGGCAATGTACAGGAGAGGGGTTTGAGAGGACGGCTGCCCACCTGTGATCTGAATTATATGATGCGGGAAACACATCCGTTTCTTATAGGGTAAAACACACTAATGAATCTTTTATGAGCTTTCAGTATGTCTTCTTTCTCTGTTGTATGATTTGCACACTGCATAGTGAGCTTGTCTTTTCACTTCAGTCTGGAATCAGAAGGAGTCTTATATGGATGAAATTTGGAGAAACAGATCCAAGAGCAGCAGAAAGACAATCTTCTATTGTTTATTGTCAGTGTTGAGTGCTGGGATGGAACAGTGTGGACTTCTCTCTGTTGGGTGTTAGGTTGGTTGCGAAAGCCTGCAGTGTTTCACGTTTTATCTTTTCTCACCTCCAAGAGGCCCTGCCTCAGGCAAATGAAAAATAAATACAGTTATAAATAAATAACTAGAATCAGAAAAAGATGGGTGCAAGGAATGAATACCTGACTCAAAGACTAAAGAATAAAGAATTTTATATACAGCATGCTGTATGGTCTGATAGAGAATGTGGGTTGACAAAAAGATTGTATATCAGTGAAATATTGTAGCTTCTTATGTAACACTAGGCTTGTGTTATATTGAATTTTCCCTGCTTACAATTGACCATTTTTAAAAATCACAGTAAACAATGTAATCATCCAGAAGCAATAGCCTAAGAAAGACAGGGAAATGAGCATTTCTGCAATTTCAGGTTCAAGGAGTGTAGAGGAGAGTAATAATATCATCAGCTGTGCAATTGTGAACTGATTGCCAGCAGCGAAATTGCACAAACTTAGCTAGAAGGTGGACTTTCAGGTGAAAACAACAGCACATTTTCAGCATGGCAGTCATTTCCTAGAATCTGAACTCTTTTTTTTTTTTTTTTTTTCCCAAATATTTCATACTTTTTTTTCTTTGCTCCAAAAGTGTGATTTTTGGACCATTTTAGGTCAAAATATTTTGGTGGCATCCCTAATAAGTATAGTTAACTAATGTCAACTATATGTATGGCTAATATTAGTCAAACATATACAATATAAACATTTGCGTTTATATTAATGAACTCAAAATATTCTCTATGTACTGTACCTCAAGAGAAAGCAGAGACATCCTGCAGAGCATGGGAGATTGGAGGAAGGGGTGGGGCTCTGAGGTGGTGCCATTTAATATCAGAGAGTTCAAAACACCTGAACACATCATTCAATATTAATATATCAGTTGGCTAAATTTCCTGTTTTATTGGGGAGAAAAAGTCTGGTTTAGTGATAACTCCTATTAGTAAATGTCAGTAGACATAGTGGCAGTGTAATATTGTGCAGAGACAATTACATCATTAGATCACACAAGTCTGTGTAGCATTTTTTTTAATGGCAAAATTGTTCCGTTCTGTGACTTTAAGGTGACCAAAAAGAAAATCATTCATGTCATGTTTGGTTCTTTTTATTTTATTTTGTATTATTTATCCTGTACTACAATATGTTGTTTATTACAGTGGGAAAATGTGATCTTCCTTTTATCTAATCAAAGCAAATTTATAATTATAATTCTCTTCAAATGAATAATACAGACATGTCACCCATACAGTGTATTTTCCTCTGAATTCTTCACACCTGTTTTCATCATGCCACTAGAATTTACTCATTGACTTTCTGCCTATTTCCACATCATGACAGCTTCCAAGCTATCCACTGTCTTTTCAAAAGAACTTCACATATCTGACTTGCACACATCAGACCTGCCTTTGACTGGCAGGTTTCGGCCTCCCCCCGGATTCCCTGGCTGTCCTTGGAGTGGGAGAATCGTCCTCAAGTCTCATTTCCTCTGAATTCATTTTAAATAGCTTCCAGCAAAATATAGTCTAGACTTCATGATTTTTAATTTGCCTTTGTTTTTTTTATATGCCAGATCTCTGACCCAAATAGAAGATCAAGTGTATATAATTTCCCCACACTATTTTAAAGTTTCTTAGTCAGTGCTCACTCAAGAGTGACCGATAGTTTCTCAAATCGTCATAATCGGATCACTTGGGCTGTTTGCCATTATAACACTTTGCTGATGACTCTCTGTAAACCTTTCAGATATGCACCACTCTGAGATTGTTTTGGTGCCAAGTTGTTACTCTCTTCACATTTGCAAAAACATACTGCTGATGGTTGAATCCATGAATTTAGGCATGTTTAAAAAAAAGAAGCCACATATTTGGAAATCTGTAGCTCTTGCTTACTTGGAATTCATGACTAGATTTTTGTTTATTACAATTCCATGGTCGTGATTTGATTTATTCAGTCAATAAGCTGCACTGCTTTTATCTAAGACTGGCCATGGGTTAAATTAATTGATCAGTACTCAATCTGTTTTTGAGGATGTATGTTCTCTCAGCATTTATAACAAGTTAATTAGCCCTTGTGGACACAGCATGGAGGAGAAAGAGAATGTCTGCATGAATAATAGAATCCTTCAACTGATTGCATTATCTCTGTTTTCAAATCAAACAATAGAAGTTAGTAAGTGAGTATTAGAAAATGTGTGAGTGTGAGTGAGAGAGTGTGAGAGTGTAACAGTGAGAGTGTGAGTGAGAGAGTGTGAGAGTGTGAGTGAGAGATAGGACCCAAAATAGGTGAAAGTCTTACACGCACATGTTCTTATCCTAGTACACCTCTTGTTAATCTGTTCAAGAGTCACATTAATACGTACAAAAATATGATATGAAGGAACAGCACTGCTCGTGGATGAGTCACAGCTGACTTTCTTACTTTGGGCAATTTTCAAAACCTCCTCATTCCATTTTTAAAGTGCATCATCAATAACATTTATCTTGAGGCTCTGAATTCATTCCTACCACATTCATGGTGCGTCCTCACCTCAAGCACTTCACAGCTCTGCACTTTCATTTGCTCTCTACTTTCATTTGCTTCCACTTAGCATCTGTTTTTTTCTTCTGTTTTTCCTCCCTTTCTCAGTCTCTCTTTCTTCTATTTTTCTGCCCTAAAAAATAAAATATCACAGCAAAGCCTAAAGGCTATGTAATAAATGAAAACTGTATTATCTCTGTATTCATGGGAATATTAGAGATTGGCCAGTGAATGCTATGCACACTGAGAAAAATGTACACTGTGAGTTCCATTGCAGATTGTGTATTGTATTTCCACATCTCTCAGCATTAAATAATGCTTTCATTCTGGGCTTATTTGCTGACTTATTTTAAATATTAGCTATGGAAAACCTTATGACCAAATGCAAAGGTTTTCTAGTTTCCTTAATATTGCACCTTAGTATCATGACTATGATTATCTAGTTGGTAAAAATAAAGAGAATATAAATAGAAATAAACAGTGTGTGCCATTATGAAATAGAGGAATGCAAAACTGAAATAAGAAACTTTAGTAATAAAGAAAGCACTGTTCAAAGGTTAATGTACTTTGCTCGAGGAGAACGAGGAAAATATGTAGTGTTTACTGATATAGTTGAAGCCCAGTAGGAGAGAAGATGCTCTCATGTGGCCACTTCTCTGTATGTGTGAGGAGAAATGAGATAGAGAAACACACACACACACTTTTATACATGCAAACATAGTTGCTCTCATCCATAATTAATAGGACCACATTAATACATGGTCAAATTCTGCATTTTTTTTTTACACATTTGCAGCAGCATCAGGAGGTGAACAAGGTTCCTGTAGTTTAGAGAAAATGTGAGTCAGTCATTCACTGACTGACACGCTTTCCAAGAGTTAGCTCTTCACTCACTTAGATGCATGAACATATTGAGTTTTGCCTCGCTGTGCTGAATTCAGTCAGTTACTGTATGGGTTAAGGTTTAGACAGGGTTTGTGACTCTTTATAATTCTTTACCTTGTGACTTTACCTTGCAGTAACTGCTGCTTGTCCCTGCAGACCTCAATCACCTCCAGAAGGTGTGTAGCTCTTTCCGGCTGCATGGATTAGTCCCTGTGCTATAAGAGGGGATCAAACCAAGTGAACAGATTCCAATCTGATATTAAGAAAACCAATTTGAAGTGAAGTCTTGAAATCTAAACTACAATTGATTATTGCTTTTAAAAGAAATTCAGAAAATTATATTGATGGGATAATTTGAGCTGAATCCTTGCAGTGTACCTACTTGCAGGGACGGGACTGGGATGGACACAGTATGAGTGGAAACTTGTCGTCTCCTCTCAACATGTGCCAGTATGGAGGCGTATTCTCAGAGCGAGAGGAGCCTACACACACTGTAGTCATGTGTTCAGGGCTTAATCTGAGTGCAAGCAGTGCCTGAATTTCTGACTATGTTAACTCAGTTTTGCTGGAAGTGCCTATGGACTAATGGAGTTTACTGACAGAATGCAGAATAAGTATAATGCGAGTTTTAGTGGGCTGTGCTGTCACCGTTTAAAAAGAAGTCTGCTAGTTAATCTGGTTACTAGTGTAAATCTGCTTTTTACATCACACAGCATGTATGTACTTGGCATCACTAATGGCGCAAAGGCAGTCTGGGTTGTTGTTTTGTCAAAAGCTGAATACAGCTTTCCTACTTTAAAGAAATAAGTCAAAAGAGCAATGTTCAACTTGCCTAGTACATACTGTCAATCAATATTTGAACATCTGTATTAGAGCATTTTTTTTTCAAGCAGTCAGTATTGTAAGTCAGTAAATATTTTTGAATATAACGTTCTTAGCTTTCGTAGTAAGAATGCTGCCTGTTGTAAAAATGTCTCTCTCAACCAGTGGGGAGCAGACCATGGTGGCCTAAGGGTCTGCTTCAAATAAATCACATCAGTGGAATGGCTTTACACACACACACACACACACACCCTTCACGTATCACAGTTTTTATAACTCATATTCTCCATTATCCATTCCCTGCTCTTTCTCCTTCTGCCAGAGAGTGCAATTCTGGCAAATGCATTTCATAGGATGAAAATTCAGATGGTACCGCTATTGAATCCAAATTCCAGGCAGTGAAATGTCCAGATACTATTCCTTTTCATTCATATAAGACTGATAAAAAAATACTCTCAGGAAAAAAAAAGTGTTGTCTTCTGGCTTAGCATTTCCAAAGAGCAGTCATGTAATAGTGATTTTTTTTTTGTCTTTTAGCAAATGAGACAATGAATTATACATTTAGTCAGCAAGCCAGAAGCACTAATGTTGTTTTGTTGTTCGTAATGAGGAGCTGAAATTTATCCATTCCCTACCCTTGCTTTTCATCCACATTCTCACTCTTTTATGTCTCTCTCCTTCTTATGTCTATCTAAACTGCTAATCTCTGTGGCATCTAAAATGTGATATGACCTTTATCTATGTCTTAATAATCAACATGAGTGTTTTACCTAACCATATTTTAATGAATAAACAGTTCAACAATTCAGGTCACAGATAGACAAAGAATGGAGTAATGAGTTCTTAAAAAGATGGAGTCAGTAATCTCTCTCTCTGTCTCTCTCTCTCTCTCTCTCTCTCTCTCTCTCTCTCTCTCTGCCACACACACACAATACACACACACACAACAGCCCCTTGATTCACATAAAAACAGAATGCAAGGTTCTGGATGTAGCAAAGAGAGGACAAAAGCTAGAAGATTAAAGCAGTTTCCTTGGTGACTGTGTCCAGTGCAGTGGGATGTACAATGTGGATGTGTCCCAGCCCTCATAACTTAATAAGGATGTGGTGAGTTTAGAAGCTCTAGGCTACTCTTAGCCTTCCACTGGCCTCAATGTTCACTGAGTCACCTAAACCTGTGACTCCACAGCATATGCTGTGAAATGGAAAAATGGCAGTTTACAGTCCTTGAATATGCAGCACTGCAGATTTTAGACCTCATTTAATACACCTGACTCAGCTAATTATCCAGGTGTTCATAAGCTGAATTTGGTTTGTTAGAGGAGAGGAGACACAAATCTCTGCAGGCCTGTGGGTCACCACATGAGTCTGGCCCTGAAACAGTATCATAGGTTGAATTTCACTCTGCTCTTCCTTGCTCAACAGTTCTAGACATTACATTACCTGTTTCACTGAATTCCACAGAATATGTAGACTCTGTTTTCAGGGGGCTTAAGACTGCGAACCTGATTTGTCTTTCTAGGAACAACACCATTTCAATCTGTTTCATTGTACCAATCCTCTGTGCATTTTGGGACAGATTTAGACACTTTACCTCAGTCCAAGCCAGATATAACTGAAAACCAAATAAACAGTTTCAGCTCTGCTTGATTGCCTCAGATACCAGGTCTGTCAGATTCTGAGGTCTGACTATGTTTGTCTGCAGCCTAATAACATGTTAAACGTGCATTTGATAGCTCAGTCAAAGAAAAATAAACCTTTAATATAAGCAGCAAAATCATGTAGTGATTACAACAGCATAAATCCCAAGGCTAATACAAATGACATTTTTATCTGATTGAATAATGCATATAATTATCAGTTAAACAGAAGAATATTTGCAGTGTAAACTTAACATGTACTTTCATTAAAAAACAATCCTGTAAGAAAACGAAGTTTATGTTACAAAACTGTATTTTGATGGGATCAGCATCCACCTAATACTTTCAAGTAGAATGTTGCAGAATACACATTCCTCCACTCGCCTTCTGTCCAATGATGAGATTTGATTATAAATCAATGTCATGGACAATGAGATTATAAATCGGCAATGTAACACTGCCAGGTCACACACTTGTGTTGTGTTGTCAGATGCATGGTCATGTGCCTTTTGTAAATGGAGGGTGGAGTCTGGGAGAAGAAGTAGTTCCAGGAATGAGAGTGTTGCAAGAGGAGAGAGAAAGGAGAATATGTGGAACAAGTTGAGCTGCGAAGTAGCAGAAAAAAATAGTTCAACAATGAAACTCTATACGTGTGCTGATTGGCTCCCTTGACACCAGTGCAGCAGCCTATCAGCCATGCTTCTCCATCTACATAACCCAGTATTATCCCGACTAACTCGCTGGCTTCGGCCTCTGTGTTCACTAGGAGATTTTGCATCCTACCCTCCTCCTCCCCAGCATCACCGTATAGATCTGCTTTGGGGTTTCTCTTTCTGCACCCTTTGCAGCAGCAGCATGCTTCTCTACTTCTCTATGTCTGTGCATGTCTATCAGAGCAAGTATTCGTACTCGCTCAGCAGCAGCACCATAGCAGATCTAGACCACCAAGACCAAACCTACTTACACTCTATTCCCATCAGTAAAAGCTGATAATCTCATTCTGAGTTTTGTCAGCCCCCCGGTACACAGGGACTGAAAATTAAGATAAAAGTCAAGTCACGCTCCCCAACACCCACTTCCTGTGTTTCCATTCCTCAACACACCTACCCAGGGTTCTACACACTTTTTGTTGTACTGGTAATTTTTTTATGGCTAAATGCTGCATCTTGCATGTGGTCTGGATTACATGTGCACATGTAAATGTACTTTTAAACACATTTAGGGTAGATGTAAACATTTACTTTATATCAGTTACTGGATGAATTTGATTTTAATTAATTCGTTTGTTCATTCATTCTTTAGTAACCACCTTATCCTCATCAGGGTCACAGTGGATCGTGAGCCAATGATGGGAACACTGGGTGGGCGGCAGGAACACACCCTGGAGAGACACACCAGTCCATTGCAAGGCATCATGCACCCACACCTTCAGACACTCATTCACATCTAGGGTCAATTTAGAATCACTAATCTTCCTACAAACATGTTTTTCGGGAATTGGAGGAAACAGAAGAACCCAGAGCTCCACATACATAGTAACCTGAGTTCAGGATCAAAAATAGGGACCCTGGAGCTATGAGGCGGCAGTGCTACCCACTACACAACTGTGCCTGCCATGAGATTTTCAGATTTACAGAAATCTTTGCACATAAATACGGTTTTAAATATTACACTGCACTGTTTCACTATGGGAAACAGAGCGGTGTGTTTTTGATTCCAGGCTATTATGCGGGATCAGAAAGCGAGAGAAGTGATATGTTGCTTTCTTGGAGAGGTAGCAGCAGGGGTTTGGAGGTAATGTGTCTCATGTTACAGGCAGTTGCACTCGCATCCAACAGAAAGAAAAAGAGAGACAGACTAAAGGAGTTAGAGAGACAGACAGCAAAAGGATGAGACAGAGAGAGGGACAGAATGTAAAAAAGAGACAAAAGGAGCTGTGAAGGAAATAGCAGGGGGTGGGGATGAAGGAGACTGTACTCCCATCTCTTGACCTTACGTCTGTACTCAGCTTTGACAGGTGTGTACGCACATGTGTAGGTGGGTGAATGTGGGATTCTATGTTTGTACAAGTCTAGTGTTGTGTGTGTGTGTGTGTGAGTGTGTGTGTGAGAGAGAGAGAGCATTTGACCTTGTATTAAAGGAACAAAGAAGAGACAGGATGAGTAATGACAAAAGTATGAGTAATGCCATCTCTCTCTCTCTCTTTCACACACACACACACACACACACACACACACAGTCCATAATTTTCAGAAATTTACCAAAGAAGCCCATCTCCATGTCTGGAGAGTTAGAGTCCAGCGCAGTTTGGTGATTTCCCTACTGGACTCTGACCCTCCATCCTGACTGGAATTGTGCACTCCTGTTTTGCAAACCGAGTGTTAATTTGTACGTGAAACACCATACGGATCAACGCAAAAAAGCAATTTTGCCATATAGCTGTCACGTAGCGTTCATGCTTAAATTTATTTGTCAGTGTATGATAAATTGTCGATATGTGAAATGTCAGGAAAAGCCCATATAGCAAAAACATTTGTACCATGGTCTGTCTGAATACTTTATTCTGACTGGCTGGAAGGTGTGTGTTCGAACCACATAATGCCCATGTAGTTCCAGTCAGTTTAGTCACCATTCTAAATTAATGCGCTGCCTATAAACAATTGTAACCATACTAACATACAGTTACAGTTGCATAGTAACTCACAGCTTGATTATTAGTTGAGAGGTGGCACAGATACAGGTAATTCACACACACACACACACACACACACACACACACAGTCTCTTTCTCTCTCTCTCTCTCTCTCTCTCTCTCCCTCACAAATAACTATTTATTATAATTTATTCAAATAAATATAATCTTATCACACTAATTTATCTCTGTGTATGATTTAGAGCATGCAGAATTCTAGATCTAACGACCCGTATATAAAATAAGTAACAAAATTTAACCGTTATTTTTAACCTTTCAGTCATTTAACAAGTGACCATGGTATAAGTGGTATCATCCACAGCTAGGTGTGCATTACATGCATTTTAAATCAATCTTATAAATTGTGTAATGCACACCTAGCTGTGGATTATCCCTTAAGCTGGGTGCACACTGCGATTTTTAATAGTCTTTTGCGACTGTTGCTTGTCAGACTGTACGAAGATGATCTCCACTGTAAGCCATGTCACACTGTAGGATCTCAGTTGTCATTAATGTCAGACTGTACGACTGTCAAGACGCAAAAAACAGACAAATGCAAAAAGACTCGTACGGAGTAGGAGAAGCCACACTACTGGACTGTGCCTCAAATCTTCTGACACTGCCAGAATTTAATCGGAGGAAAATTTTTATCGCAACGGCCATTAATCTGATGTCAGGGAACATGTCAAACTAGCGATCAAAGACTACAGATTTTGGCCTAGGATTATAGGAATCTTTTAGGATTCTCAAAATTTGTCTCAGATGACCAAATTGTGGCAAAATCGTTTGAAACACATAACAAAAATACTTTTTTTTTGTTAGACAAAGCATGAATTATGCAACAACATGGATTTTTTTTAATTACATCATTATATTTTTACTGCTAAAACTAATGGTTTATGCTAACAGACTACAGGCAACCAAATTTGCAAACAATTTGAGAGTCATTTTCCATTTATTGTTCATAATTAGGGAATTTCCCCAGTGTAGGATCAATAAAGTTATCTTATCTTAATGTACACATTAAGCATATGGTAACTATGTATATTTAAAAATGTTTGAGGTTCATCTAACTTCCAGGTCAGACGCTCTAGAAGTCTCCTGAAACTACAGTATGCACATTGTTTCCACATTGATGCACACTGGCACAGTTTTCACAGTCTCATCCCTCACATTGCACAAAAACAACGATCAATGGTAACTGGTTGCAATGGCAGTCAGGCAGCCTCTTTACATGTACAGGTGAGAAGGAGAATAGAGACAGATGGCTGTATGACAGTGGTATTTATTGCAAACTCTGCATCATACATCACTCCATGACTTTGGTGGAAGGTCTATGCAGACGTGCACACACACAAAGACGTAAAATAGAGTAGTGCTATGTAAGCAGATTTGTAATAGCCCTACATACACACAAACACACACAGAGCCATCCATCTTCCTCTGAGGCATTTGTCAGAATTGGGTTGTTCCCAATGCAGACCACAGGGTCGTCTGAAGGTGAGAAGCTGTAAACATAAATGAGATGTTTGGGTTTAACCATCCGTTTTTCTCCATTTAGCCTGAATATTGCTTTCCATATCCCTCTCTCTCTTGCTTTCACATGCCAAAACCTGTGGGGATTGTGATTGTTATTGTGTATGCGCGCGCGTGTTTGTGTGTGTGTATGTGTGCATTTGTTTTCATAAAGCGTATATTTACACCATTACTGCACAAAGTGAGGATAAAATGAATTAGCTGTTTCATTATTTGTAGAAGCAGCAGCAGGACATGCGCCTTCCTCCCCGTAGTGACTCTTTATGACTGTGTCTATGTGCATGTATCTCGTTCGTATTACACAACATACAAGCAGATGCTACTTATTATGTTTTAGGAACTAAGAATTTTGTGTGTGTGTGTGTGTGTGTGTGTGTGTGTGTGTTCCAGTGGATACAATGAGAATGTGTCCATATCTCAGCAGATTGTGTAGTAGATGTTTGTGTCTGAGAGAGAGAGAGAGAGAGAGAGAGAGAGGAGGGAGAGATGACCCTGCTTAAGGGCACAGATGTTAAAGTTAATGAGGGTTTTTTCCCCCCTCAGGTTTGTTTTAGATCATCTTACCATCTTGTGGCATGAAGGACACACAGTGGCATAAAGGGCACAGAGTCTCTGGATCTAATAATCTAATGTGTGTGTGTGTGGGTGTGTGTTTACAGGTGTTTGGGGACTATTATCACTTTCAGCACAGGGGAGTTGTGAAGAGGTCTCTGTCTGGCCACCATGGGGTTCATGTCCGTTTGCTCAGCGAACCACAGGTATACACACACACACACACACACACACATAGAAGAGAGGAGATATAAAGAGGATTAATAGCTGTGATGGACAGATGCAGCTTAAAAGAAGTGGATGAGAGCAGCCAGGAAGATTGCATACATTCAGAATTAATGGCCGGGGAGTTTCTACGTTTGTGTGTGTGTGTGTGCGCGTGTGTGCGTGCGTGTGTTCACGCACGCGCATGCGTGCATGTTCTGGAGACAAGCTATCAGTGCTTACAGGAGGAAAAGGGCCGCATATTTGCCCCTCAGGGCCCGGACACCCATAGATCTCTCAGAGACGATTGCCTTATCTATCTGCCTCACTGAGGACACTGCTGCTGGTTACTAATCATTGATAGCACCTCTGCTAGCCTTAAAACACCAAAGCCTAAAGCTCTAACACACTCTCCCATCTCTGCATCTAACTTCAAAGATTATAGACCCTTGTGGTCAACACTATATTTCATTAGTTGAGTTTTCATAAAGGAGATATAAATAACAAAACCTTGTTGTGCCATCATTGTATGTACCCCCTGTGAAATTGTGAAATGTGTCCCTGCTGTGGTGTATTTCTCTTACAGATAAAAAATGTTTCCACAAGCCATTTGTTTATGCTTTTCAAATTGATGTAGCATGAACCAAACTTATAGTAAGTACTGTAGTTTTATCTCAAATGACTCTAAATATTGTACATTGTTTGCTCCCTTGACAAAACATTAGCAATATTTGGGTAACATCTCATTTGTTCTTTCAAATCTGCTGCCACTGCACATACAGTTGCGATCAAAATTATTCAACCCTCATTGCAAATCAGGTTTATTTCAGCTTTCAGCTGTTTACAATGAACAAATCAAACAAAAGCAATTGAAATAGTTCAACACAACAAATGCTTCAAGTTGTTTCCCCAAATTCAACTGAAAATGCATCTTATAATGATTTCTCAAGACTCAAAATTATTCAACCCCTTCATGGCAAGCATCTTTAGTACTTAGTAGAGCACCCTTTTTCTGTTATAACCTGCTGCAAATAAGATGCATAGCCAGATACCAGCTTCTGGCAGCGTTTCTGAGGAATCTTAGCCCATTACTTATTAGCAATGGCCTCCAGTTCAGTAATATTCTTGGGTTTGCATGCTGCAATCGCCTTCTTCAAATCCCACCAGAGATTTCCGATGGGGTTCAAGTCAGGTGACTGTGATGGCCCTGTAGACTCTTCCAGGACTTCTTCTGCAACCAAGCCTTGGTGGGATTTGAGGTGTGCTTGGGATCATTGTCTTGTTAGAAGGTCCAATGATGCCCAAGCTTCAGCTTCCTCACAGACGGCATGACGTTTTCAACTAGGATTTCCTGATATTTCAATGAATCCATCTTGCCTTCCACATGCTGCAGGTTTCCAGTGCCAGAGGATGCAAAGCAGCCCCAGAGCATCACCGAGCCACCACCATGCTTGCCTGTGGACAGTTCTTTCTTCATTCTTCTTCTTCCAGACATACCGCTGATCCATTGTGCGGAAAAGTTCCCGTTTTCTTTCATCGCTCCACAGAACAGAATCCCAAAACTTCTGTGGCTTATTTATATGATTTTGAGTGACTTTTCTTGTGCTTTTGGGTCAGTAGTGGTGTACGTATTGGAATTCAGGCATGGAAACCTTCTGTGTTTAGTACGCGCCTTACTGTGCCCACTGAAACCTCAGTGCCTGCTGCCACCAAGTCTTGCTGCAGGTCTTATGCAGTCACTCGAGGGTTTTTCACAACCTGCCTTCTCAGAAATTTGGTTGCAGCCGTTGATACCTTTTCTGCCTCATCCAGGTCTTTCATATACTTTCTACCCCTAGCCAGTTCAGGTTTTTCATGTGTTCCAGTTCAAGCACACCTGGGGCAACTAATGAAGCCCTTGATTAGTTGCATCAGGTGTGCTTGAGACAATACCTGTTTTGCATATTTGTGCTGTTCTGAGGGATTCTATTCAGGGGGTTGAATAATTATGAAACTGGAGAAGTCATTTTAAGTTGCATTTTCAGTTGAATTTGGGGAAAACACTTGAAGCATTCATTGTGTTGAACTATTTCAATTGCTTTTGTTTGATTTGCAACTGTACACTTAATGAATTCTCATGAGCCAGATAAAGTACAGTAAGTGATGCTTGCCCAACTTAATGTCCAATGTTTGGTAGTGTGGATGTTTGGATAAAAATACATGTTACCGTATTTACCATGTATGGATAAAAATACACACACACACACACACACGCACACAAAGTGTTAATCCATAGCTGTGTCACATATTCACTTGATGTTCAGATCCTGTGCTTCTTGAAACAGCAAGATGGCATATCCATGTGTGGCCATGGTATCAGTTTGCTTCTGCAAATTTTGTTGAGCTCTCCACCATTACGACAATATCCACCAATGGAGAAAAAAAAAGAGCTCATTATGATGCAAAATCAGCACCCGCAAAATGACCCATTCATCACAAGGAGAAAGTGACAGCAGAGAGCACTCCATGGAAAAGCTGAATTATTATGTTTTTCATTTCAGCTCCTCCCAGACATATTGTAGGGTAGAAAAGGGAAGTGTGTTCAGCTGTGTATGTGTGTGTGTGTGTTCAGAGTAAAATATACCTTTAAGGTCTTTAGTTCAAACTTCATTCAGCTACAGAAACATACATCCACATGATTCCAAAGGCAGCAGGGTTTTACTAATGAGAGATGGTTTTTTAAAAATTAATTCCTTAAATAAAGGTCATCCACAGCAGATATCTAATGATTTTTTTTCCCCCAAGTCCAACTGTGCATCATGAGTAGGAGTACGTCTATCATCTCAAGAAACGTACGGTGCAGTGAGCCGAATCTAATTTCCATAGAAAGTTGAAATGAGGTTAAAGCCTATACTTTCTGCTGAGGAAAATGTATAGAAGTCAAAGCATCTAAAATGTATAAAAACACGCGTGACCTGACCTTGTTCCACATCTGCTCACTTTGGGATAAATTTAGTGTCTAGTGGCTGAAATATATACACATATAAGTGAGAGCTGGAAGGACGACTAAGGAAAAAGAATGAGAATGAGAGAGTGTGGTGTGTGTGTTTGTGTGTATAGCTGTGTCTCTTGTGGGTCTGTCTGTGTGTGTGAGAGAGCGAGAGAGAAACTGCTATACATCAATACTTAAGTTTAACGTATACTGAATTGACATGTTATATTGACATATTATGACATATTAACGGCCTCCCCCATGAGATTACTGCTCTGCCTTTAGTGTGTGTGTGTGTGTGTACATTCATTCCATACAGACATTTTCATATTCATACTTTGATACAGATTGAATTTGTCATGGTAGGGAAAACATGACAACAGTGGCACTGTTTGATCCACCTTGCATACTTTCAATCTGATTAACTAGGGATGTGCCGTCTGCCCAATTTTAATACCGAATATCTGTAAGATTAAAGTTAACTGTTAGCAGAGGTGAAAAATAGACAGACATCTTTAATGTGGCATTGTCAAGTATTATCAATTCAACTTTCCTCCTGTCAGTGGAGCCGCATGTTCTTATGTGTTTCACAGAAGTAATATAGAAAAGTAATGTAGAAAATTAGTACATGCACAGCTTTACTCAATGTCAGCTCACTGTTTTAGCCTGTAGCCCTCTTATAGCAGTGCACATTCTGTCATCAATTAAAATTTTGTTGGTGAAAAATCTAACCTCCTGAGAATGTGGGAGTAAATATGTCACTGGATAAATTAACTTTACGTGACATGTAAAATGACACATATCAATCTGTCATTTTAGACATTTGCCTATAATATTTATAAAAACCAGTGAATGAAACAGAAATAAAAGCTCCATGCGAGAGCAGCAGCCAGTGTAAATTTAAATCTGTTGCTGAGCAGACGAGGCATGTTATGTGCAATGTCAATTCCGGATATTGAAGTACCTGATCTGTGTCCATTGTGCAGTATATTAAGACTTTAAAAAGAGTTGTACTAAACATTACTGGAAAGCTCTCTTTGTCATCCATTACCATGGGGAAAAAACAAACTGCTTTCAACACAAAAGAGACAGATGGTTGTTGACCAGCACAAATGAAATCAAAAATACCAAAATATGTTTCCTACAGTCATGTGAAGAAATAAGTACACCCTATAGAAACTGTTTTGGACATATTTGGACAAACAAACCTTTGATCATCTTTGAAACAGTGCCTATTAATAAAGGTGATGTATCAAATGACACAAGAAATTTTAACAATTTAAATTAACAAAAAAAAAACAGATCAGTCACATAGAAAAAGTTAGTACATGCCTACATTTATCACACCAAATCCATTGATATATCAAATCCATGAAATTAGAATCGGGTGTTCAAGATTGGGTGCCAATGATTAGAACCTGCTTAGGGAGTGCAGGTTTATACCCCTTTCATATCTAGTGTCTGGTGTACCCTTTGTTATTGAGGTGTGTGGTGTCATCATGCGAAGATCTAAAGAGAACTGTAAGGCCTTCAGAAATAAGGTTGTGGATGTGTCTGGCAAGGTATTTAAAAAAGATCTCCAAATTATTTGAAATGCATCATTCCACTGTAAGGAAAATAATCTACAAGTGGTGCAGATTTCAAAAGACTTGTCCAGGACTGGCCGTCCCAGCAAATTCAGCCCAAGAGCAGACCATCTGATGCAAAAAGAAGTCTCCAAGAACCCCAGAATTTCATCACAGGATCTGCTCGTAATTCTTGCAATCGTTGGTGTCAAAGTGCATGCTTCTACAATCAGAAAGACATTGCACAAATTTGATCTGCATGGGAGGTGTGCCAGGAAAAAGCCTTTGCAAGACTACAGTTTGCCAATGAGCATATAGGCCAAGACCAGGCCTTTTGGAATAATGTGCTTTGGACAGACAAATCAAAGACAGCTTCTGAGGCCAAGGCTGTACTTACTTTTTCCACAGAAGAATATCACAACTATTGATATTTCTGTTGAACAAATGATTGAAAAAGTTAATTTTCCTTGTGCTTTTGTTCTAGCATATCAACTTTAATAGAAACTGTTTAAAATATGATGAAATGTTTGCTTCTCCAAATATGTTAACAAAGCCAAGAATTTCCATGGGATATATATATATTTTTTTTACATGACTGTATGTCAAATAGTACCAAGGTATTGGACCTAATGACATGCTGTCCAGTGAGGAAGAGGATGGAGGATGAAGGAAAGAAAAAGAGCTCAAGGATCACAGTTTTAGTATTATACATTTGTAACATTTCAAAATCAACTGTTAACGATGTGTGTTGTGGTAAGACTTAAAACAAACATTTTGGTAATGCTCACCATCTGTGCATGCAATGATCATTAATGCTTTGAGACTGTTTTTGTGACTGTTAGTTCACAAGGTTTTGTGAAGGATTATGGATATTTCAGCCCCAAAAATGGTTACCTCTGCCAGTGGGTTCAGGCTTAGTCATGGGTAAAACTTTCAACAAGAGGATGAGCAAAACATACATCCAAATGGTTAAAGTACAAAATCTATATTTTACAATGGCCAGATCAGTCTACCGATTTGAAGCCTACTGAAAACATCTGATGAAGTGAAAAGTCTACATGCATAAATCTAAGAATATTTCAAAAGATTTGAAAAACTTGAAGTTGTTGGGTAAAAAATTCAATACTTAAACATTTTGTTCGAGAAAAAAGAAACATTAAAATAAAGTCCTAAAATATTTTTATTTAAATATTATAGATATTCTTTGTGTGCGCTCAATTGAATTACATGTGATATTGATACATGTGTATCAATATCACATTTATAACACATGAAAATTAAACATGCTAGTGATATGCAATTTTTTCAGCTGTAATTTGGATATAAATGCCAAACCCATAAACGTTTCTTAAAATACATGAAGTATTACTGACAGTTTTGGCTATTTAATTGTGACTTTGACAGCAAAAAATGCTGAAGTGTGAACAGGATCAAATATAATCATTGTTTATATTACATATGTTGAAGGTTATCCATAACAGTATCTTTGTCATATTAACACACATTCAAATACACAGATAAACTCTTCCTTTAGATAAACCTTCAGATGTGTTGACCATTGGCCAACAAATTTCCACTGATCTTTGCAGAACCATTTGTTTGTTAGAATTTGAGTAATCACACACAAAAGCACATAACCATTAGTGTCAGGAAGATTTTAGAATAAGTATGCCCACAAAGACCGCAAATCTCTTTCTTTCTTTCATGATGCACGTTGTTTACTTTCATTCAGACTTTTAAACAGTGCTCCAAATTAAATTACACACACACACACACACACACACACACACACACACACACACACATCCCTAAATTATCAGTTTTTTCAGGTGAAGACAATGGCATCTCAATCTACCCTACCATTTGCATAGTGGAGGCAGCTGGTGTGCTGCCTCCACTGACTAATAAATTACTACTTCCAAGTCAACATTCCGCACCATGTAATTATGCATCTAAAGCATGTTGTTATGAAAGCATGGAAGAGGTGGGTCTTTAGCTGTTTCTTGAAGATAGTGATAGATTCTGCTGTCCGGATTGAGGTTGGAAGTTCATTCCACCACTGAGGAACAGTTAGTTTGAAGGTTCTTGAAAGGGACCATGAGCCACGCTGAGTAGGTACTACTAAGCGTTGGTCGTTGATTGATCGCAGATTGCGTGAGGGAACGTAAGCCTTCAGGAGAGAGTTGAGGTAGGAGGATGCTGTTCCAGACAAGGTCTTGTAGGTGAGCATCAAGGCCTTGAATTTGATGCAGGCGGCTACAGGAAGCCAGCGGAGGGAGATGAAGAGGGGTGTGACATGGGTTCTCTTGGGCTGGTTGAAGACAAGGCATGCTGCTGCATTCTGAATCATTGGAAGGGGTTTGATGGAGCTGGCTGGGGGGCCAGAGAGTAGTGAGTTGCAGTAGTATTATAGTATAATATTGAATTGTGTGTGGGGTGGGGGGTGAATCAATATAGTTTGCAAAAAAAAAAAAGTTCCTGGAAGGCCCCAGAGTTTGTTATATATCTACTGAGACATCTAAAAAATATCATGAAGACCTAAGAATTATCAAAAAGTCTCAGAAAAAGTTCTGGAAAAGTATCAGTCAGAGTTTGATTATTTAAAAAAATATTCCAAACTTAGAGCATCTTGCAGAATACCAATATTAAACATTTTAAGAATATAGCACAACTGTGACTCTGTAAAGAGGAGGCTGTACACCAAAGGTCAGTGACTAGATAAGGATGGCATTAGTCAGAGAAGCAACCAAAAGGCCAAGGGTATCTCTGAAGGATCTGGAGAGATCCACAGCTTAGATGGGAGAAGCTGTTCACCGGACAGCCATAATCTGGACATTCCACAAATCTGTGCTTTATGGAAGAGTGGCAAAAACAGCCATTATTGGGAGGGGAAGCATAAGAAATCCTGTGCTGGAGACTCATATGGAAAAATGTTTTTTGATCTGATGAGACAAAAATTGAACTCTTTGGCCTGACACAAAGTGCTAGATTTACCAAAAACCCAACACTGCTCAGCACCTTGAGAAAACCATCTCCACAGTGAAGCGTTGTGGAGATAGCATCATGTTGTGAGGATGCTTTTAGTGAGCAGGGACTGGGAGTCTGGTCCAGATTGAGGGAAACATGGATGGAGCCTAATACAGGGCAAATCCTGTTGCGGTCTGCAAGATGAGACTGGGGCACCTTCAAACAGGACAATGATCCTAATTATACTGCAAAGCTACACTGGAGTGGTTAAAACCTGCCTGGGTTAAAATTGCCCAGTCAAAGCTCTGACCTCATTCCGATTGAGAATCTGTTGCAAGACAAGAAAACTGCTGTCCACCAACATTCTTTATCCAATCTGACAGAACTTAAGCAATTTTGCCAAGAAGAATGAGCAAAGTATGAGGATCCAGATGTGCAAAACTGATATACAAGACATACGGCTAAAGACTTGCAGCTGTAATCGATGTAGGTGGTTCTGCTAAATATTGGAGATGAATACTAATGTAATCAACAAATGTATGCTTTTTTGTTTAATTAAGCTTTGTCACAATAAAAATACATATATTGCATATTCAAACATTAGACATATTATGTAAATCAAATGCTAAAAATATCAATACATTTTTGTAAGAACTCTAAAAAATATGGAAAAGCAGAGAAAAGGCTAGGAATATGTGGAGAAGACTGAAACATGGGAAGCCGAGGGTTAAAGCAAGACACATGGTGACAGAGAAAAGGCCAAGAAAGATAAAGCACCTTAGAAAAGGGAAAGCGCTGAGACTTCATGTTTCTTTGCTCTTTGTACTCGAATGGAAGCTCAGATTAAAGAGCAGCAGTGCTGAGAAAAGTGTCCTGCTGGAATTTGTGGTTCTTGGTGTTTGTTGTGCATTTGTAGATGTAGGAGGGCCTGTGTCTATCTCCTCTGCTGTTTTAAAATCTCTGGTTAACACTAATGGTGTCTCTGCTACCCACAAGACCCTTATTTAGTTCCTCGAGCAGTTCCCAGAGGAGGAGCATGATGAAGACTTGGTCAAACTAGTCTCTCTCACTCACACACACACACACACACACACACACACACACACACACACAATGGGGCTGTCAGATTAAATCAAGTGTGTTAAATGAGTTTGAACTCTACTGCAGAAAGAGGGCATTTAAGATTCTGATTTAATGGTCTTGAGGGAATATTACATGCTTGAGATGTAAATGCAAAGGTAAAGGGAAGTGTAGGTTTCAAAGCACTGCAGGTATATAGTGTCTGAACTTTTTAGTGTGTGTTGGTTTCAAAGCACTGCAGGTGTTTGGTATTTGAACCTTTTGGTGTGTGTGTGTGGGTGTGGGTGTGTACCTTTTGATCTCTTTTTAGGTGGTTTGGGCAGAACAGCAGGTTGCCAAGCAGAGAAGAAAGAGGGATATTTACAGCGAACCTACAGACCCAAAGTTCCCCCAGCAGTGGTACCTAGTAAGTGGATGAGCTTTACTCAGGAGTCTGTTCTTCAGCCATCTGCAATCAATCAGTGCTAATGAATTCTTTTTGTTAAACTGCTGTCGCACAAATTAACAAGACTGCCAATAGCTTTTGTTTTGGAATTTGCAATTAACACACTTACAGCGGTTTGTTTGTATTTTAATTTAATTTGTCAATTGAACACCACCATCTGCGTTAAACTCTTTTTGCATTTAAACAAGCTCCTCCAATCATACTTGATTGGTATAATGTAGTCACATTCACTCCTTCCAAATATAATAAGTGAACAGAGCAATAGAGTCTGTCTACCAACTTTGACACTGTATTTTTAAAAAAGAATTCATTATTAAAAGATGCTAATTGTTAATAAGCAGTTAGTCAATTAACATGAAAAAAGAAAGGTTGGCAGGCAAACCTACAGAGAGGAATAGAGAAAACTGAATGATAGGATACAGATCCTGTATAAGAAGAAGAATTTATTAAAATATTTCGCTCTTTCGGTCCAAATCAATTTGCATTCAAAAACATATGCAGAGCTCCTTTTAAATATGCTCTGTGGTGATAATGAAATGAGTGCTTTTGTAGGTGATTTATTTCCAGAGAGGAGAGCAGCCCATTTCAGTTATGAAAGTTGGCTGCTTTGCAGTGATATATAGAAAAGAGGCCAATTATCTAAAATCATGTCAGTAGTTGTTGTAGATGCACCAAGTTCTCTATGGTTTTCATAAAAGAGTGGATTCAACAGTGCTATTAAGACAGATAGATGTCACCATTGCTAAAAAGAGAGGACAAAAGGAAGAAGAAATAGTGGATGCTTTGGAAACATTGTTGAAAGTTCATGTTAAGTTTCAATAAAAAAGACAGAAAGAAAGTAGAGAGAAAAGCAGAAAGAACTTGGGGTCTCCTGTCGGGTTTGCCATATATTTGCGTGTGTGTGTTTGGCTGACTCAGTACACTCCTTCCGTAGTTGAGGATGTGCTTATGCCTTCCTGCACCAAAGTGGCTCTCCCTGCTGACACCTACTGTGTGGGGAAATGGGCTACAGAAACTCAGTGTGTGTCTTCTGGCACTTTAGAAATGTCTATTTCTGTTGTTATTTGTCACTTTGCTATACTGCATTTCAACCAAGTACTGCTGGTGATTGTGTGTGTGTGTCTGTGTATGGATATTTAAAGAAGGTTACGGCAGTTTGAGACATTATCAAATTTACTGCTACAAATTTTAGTTGAAAAGCTTTGAACATAGTATTAATAATAATCGCACATGATACATTGACATTTTTAAGAGGTATTTTAATAACAAAAAGTAAAAGGTATTTCAAGCATTATAAATAAAAGTACACATGAACTATTTCAGACTCCAATATTAGATGTGATTATATTCATATTTTGATTATATTTAGTTACAATGTGAACTTGTTTAAAAACAAGAAGGGTAATAATCATTTTCAAAATTCTGCCAAATATTGGACAGTTGTGCAGTGCTGTGGCAGAATACAATAGAACATGCTGTAAAAAATCACACTCAAGCTATTTAAAAATTAATAACTTAACCTACATCACAAATGGCAGTATCTCTTAATTTGATGCACACTACTGAACTTGCTGCTCATACTTTATGTTCATTATCTAGAACCTATTATCTAGATCTATTTCTGTCATTAATTTTCTCTGGACTTGCATTTGCTTGAGATATCCAGTGTGCTACCCCAAAGAGAAGCAATATTATAGTTTAATCTTTCATGTTGAGTATACTGAGTACCCAGTCTTTTGTTCTCACCAGTCTGATATGTAGTCTGAAGTCTACGTTTAATTTGGCAGTACAACCCCAGTCGGCGAGACCTGCAGGTGAAAGAAGCCTGGGCTCAGGGTTTCACAGGGAGGGGAGTTGTCATTACCATCCTGGATGATGGCATTGAAAAAGATCACCCAGACCTGATACAGAATTATGTGAGTATTTTCCTCAAATCTCAGAAGTTGCAAAGTCGGTATAGTCTCTTTAATAAATTACGTGTAGACACATAAATGGTAAAAAATTATTTTATGCCAGAATGGCAGTCTTTTAATGAGAACTACAGCATTCCTATTCAGTGGATTGCACCTTTCTCTTCAGGATCCAGATGCAAGTTATGATGTGAATGACAGAGATTCTGACCCACAACCGAGATATACACAACTGAATGACAACAGGTACTGCTGACTTTATTTTTCTTTTCCTGTCCTGAGCAGTTGGATTATATTTGTGAGGGTTGCAAAGCCAAACATACTGCAAACAATATGATGCCATACTCCATCATCTGACTTTCTTGTATTAAAAAAAGTGTAAATCAGCTGCGGTTTCTGATTGTTTGGCATGTGAAACCACAAAAGTCTGGACATTTTTTTTCATGATCTGCCTTTTTTATAGTCTGTGAAACACGTAAAGCACCTCCACCTATATGCTTCCATCAAACATTCATGAAAAATTCAGATGGAAATCTTATAACCCTGATTCAGAGTCATGCCATTACCTCCTCTAAGGAGAGTATGTCCTTTCCTGTTTACCTCACTGTTCAACTTTCTCGTAATTTTTGCCAACTGAGTCCCTCACTCCCAAGCTGTAAGAGTCAGTACCCAGATAGCATTCAGATGTGGGCCAGTTCAGGCAGAGATGTGGCACTGCTGGCCTTCTTTTGGCCTGAACAAAATGGATATGAGCCTGAGGTGGCTTACATGTAAAATAGCAAATATGGCCCAAATATCATAATAACAACTTGACCCTTTTCAGGCAAAGATGCAGTGCTCATGGCATTGTGTAATCTGGATGTGAAAAAGTGGCCCATGTGGTAAATAGTGAATATGGCCCAAATATCACAAAACAAGGGCCACCTTTCGACAGTCGACAAAGGCTAATCTGGGTGTTAACCAAAAGTGTCCCACATATGTTGTAGCAAATATGGCCCGGTTCTTTTAAAATATATGTGGGACAGTTTTGGCAAAGATACGGCACTATAAGCACTGGCTAATGTGGGTGTGAGCCTAAAGTGGCCCACATATGACATAGCAAATATGGCCTGAATACATTGCACCAAATTTGGACCACTTTTTGCAAATGTATGGCACAGTCAGCATTGGCTAACCAGGATGTGAGCCTAATGTGGCCCACATCTGACATGGTAAATATGGACTAAATATTGTTGAACAGTATTAGGCCACTTTAGGTAAAGATGTGGCACAACTGGTACAGGGTAATGTGGGTATGAGCCTAAATTGGCCCACATATAATGCAGCAAATGTGGCCCAGTTATCTTAAAATATATCTGGGCCAGTTTTGGCAAATATACGGCACAGTCAGCATTGGTTATGGCCTACATTTGACATGGCAAATATGCCCTAAATATTATAAAACAGACGTGGGCTACATCTGTCTTAGATGCAGCACTTTTTACATTGGCTAATTTACATGTATGCCTAAAAAGGCCCATATTTGAAATGGTAAATATGGCTTGAATATTTTTCAACAGCATTGGGCTACTATTGGTAGGATGCATGTCGTGCCACAGCAAACCAGCAACTTCGTTTCCCATAATGCCCCTCAGGCTACAAATATGGCCGCCGCAAACGACAACTCCCAAACCAACACACAGACACGTTCACCTTCTCTGGAATACTAATCAGACACATCTGTTGCCACTCACACACACACACACACACACACACACACCGCACTCTTTAAATAGACTGTTTGTCCACACAGACTTTGCGAAGTATACACTCAGTTACCATTGTCTCTGTCTATACCAAGCCTTTCTCTGTTGTTTCTCTGGTTTTGATTCTGTTTTGTCCTTGACTCTGAGTATCTTCTTAACCTGTTTCAGTCTGTTTGCATGATCGCCTGATCTTTGCATGTCTTTATTTTTGGTCTTTGCCCTGCGTTTTGGATTGTTGTTTTCTCATTAAAGCTGCCATACCTGCAGTTGCTTCCTCTCAGCCTCTACATGACAATGCAATACAGTTGGTACAGACTAATCTGGATGTGAGGCTACATGTGACATATCAGTTGTGGATAGGCCTGCACTGCGATTGACTTTATTTAGGGTTTGTAGGGATCAGAAGTCTATTCAGGAAAATTCTTGTGCTAAAAGGAGAATTGTTACAATCATTGTTTATTTTTCATTATTCTTTTGAGCATTTCTGCTTTAGACAGGCACAGTGGAGAAAGACAGGTAATACTGTATGTTTAATATTGTTGATCCAGAATTCACTTGCAGTGTCACTGATATTCAGTCCATCAGTCACCAAAGTTTTATTGGCACAGCATGCACACACACACAAGCAAACACATTACACACACCTACCTGATTTTTGTATAAGGCTGAGATATTGTGGCCCAGATAAAGTACAGTTATGGTGTATTTGGTTCGTTCTTGGCTGACATGTGGCCATGCTGCGACCTGCTTGTGGCTCAGATCAGGTGAACATGACCAGACCGTCAAAGTGTCATAATTCCATGCAGCGTTTGGGCCAGATGAGGAAATGGAATGTGGCCCAGAATAAAAACAAACTGTGGCCCAGATTAGGGTCAGTTCTGCATTATTTATTTTGTTCTTGGCTGGCATGCGCCATTGCTATGACTTGCTTATGGCCCAAATCTGGGAAACAGGAGTGGACCGCCCAAGTGCCATCAATCCACACGGTATGCAGGCTGGATGAAAGTGTCAGGTGTGGGCCGGATCTGGCCCACAGCAATTTTGCTATCTGGGTAACCTGTAGTAGCTCTCTTTCTCTCTCTCTTTCTTTCTCTCTCTCTCGTTACTGTATCCTCACTCCCTCCTCCTCCAATGTTCTCTTTGACATGCAAATTTTCCATGCTCATTTAATGCTATTATGTTTCAAAACAATTTTTGCTGATCTTATCTATTCTAGTGTCAAAGATTCTATCTATCTCCTTACGGATATTATTGGATTCTTTGCTCTCCCTTTTCACCATGATATTTTTTCCTCATCTTCGTTTTCTCTCTAGGATGTCTTCTCTCCATGTCTCTCTCAGCAAATCCATTGAGGATATATCAGAGGCGCTAAAGGATTTTTGTTGTTTACACTGTCCCATTGTTTATATTTCTCATTCTCATAGAAAGTCTAAATTAAAAACCACTAGTTAAACTGCAATTAAAAGCTGATGGACCCCAGGGAACACTCCTCTCCCAGCACTCAGCCCAGCCATAAGTTTATGTCAGGAACAGACCCTGACAGAAATGTTGGGGATTTGCCTCAAGTCCCAGGCATTCTGGGCTATCTGCCAAAGCTGCTTTTCAGGCATTGCCTCACTCTTTTTATTCTTATTTTAAATTCAACACTGGATTGAAGCAGAAAAGAAGCCAAGCAAGCCTATAATGAGTTTGTTAAAAAACACTCCCATGATCTCTCGGGTCTCCAGCCCAGCTGTTATGCCTGGTTTCTATGTGTGCATGCGTCTGTATGAGAGAACGAGAGAGAACATGACAGAGAGATGGAGAGAGAACTTTGTATGTTTGCTGTTCATGTGGTTGCTGTGTTCTCACCAGATGGACCATGGAACAGTATAAGGTGGTTAAAAGCTCCTCATGTCAGGAAGACACACTCTTTTTCACTCAGTGATGCAAGAGGAGTAACACATAGGGGAATAAACAAGTCTCTACTATGCCTATGTCTTTACCACAGCTCACAAGCTTTGAAAAAGCCATCAGGAAACAATGCACCACTCACACATTCGAGCTGTCAAGATGATTATACTCTAGTGAATCGATTCAAGTCCATGAAATGAGAGGAAAAATTGTGTTTCTGTCAATAGCAGTGAAGTTGCATAGCTCTTCAGCATAGCTGCATAGCCAAAACCGAGAACAAATGGAAGAGCACTATAACTTCCCACTGAACTGCCACTCCCACTGTGACGAATGTGCTCACCTTGAAATAAGAATAAATGAATAATATGTGTAAGGAGTCTGTATTAAAGAGAGAGGAGCCACATGTTCTGTGACAGTCAGCTCATTTTCTAACACATCTGTATGCATACTTTAAGGCATATCTTATCTTATTTTAAGGCATAAGATATATATGTGCCCCCAGAAATGTATATGATTGAATCCTCTGTCTGGTCCTGCATGTACATGCTCTGTCTTGTTTCTTTCTCCGTAATGCACAATGAATACCAAAGCCCCAAGAAGTGAGGCACGTTTTAGAGATAGAAAAGCCTGCAAAGCCTGTGTGTCTCTCAATCTGCATTCATCAGTCGTATAGATTTAGAGTTGTGTGTCACGCCAGCCGTAAGACTTCAGCTTCTTCACTAGTCTGTCTATTAGGCAAGCTGTCCCTGCTCTGGATCTTATCAGTGCTGCATAGATCAGTGTGTATTCTCCATTAGCCAATCCCTCAGGGCAGGCCTGGCAGAAGGACAGTTTGTTTGTTTTACAGGTCTCGTTCAGATGTTCATCTAAAAAAAAAAAAAACGTAATTAAACTGAAGAGTTGCATCACTCCAATTATACTCGGCATCATGTGACACAAACCATTCCCTCCAATCTGCCATGACAGTCGCCACAGGCAGCACTTAAGCGAGTCAGGGAAAGCTGCCTCCTCATCCAGAAGCTCTTGTACTCAAAAGAGCATGAATTAGGAATTAAACTCTGGCAAATTTTGCAGTAGGAGGAAAGAGTTCTCAGTTCTGGAAAACACTAAGCATACAGTAAGTAAGCATCTGCCCTAGTTGAAGGGTTGGATTCAGGATTTATTTTTCTTTCTCTTTCTTTCCCTCTTTGTCTCACTGACACTTTCACTTTTCTTCATGTAGAGTATGTGGGATTTTAAAGCTTGAGGGTTGAGTTTAGCTGGCTGGAAAATGCACTAATCCCTTTAGTTGGAACATAATCCGGCTCCATTGAATAACTGAGCAAAGATACCATGCTGCTCTAAGCACATGGCCAGACTGTAACACTCAGATTCACATCAAGTAGGACATCTTTTGACTGTAGATAAATCTTTTATGCAATAACTTTATGCATTTATAAATCTATAGAAAAGGATGGAAACAAAATGAAAGAAGAAAAATCAACCGCTGTGCTGCTGATGATGTGTTTTCCTTTTGGTTTGTTACTATTCCTTTTTGTTTTCTAGCTCATGGACAAATATGGCCACTGCAGGCCGGCACCTCTCCACATCAGATCTGTTTTTACACTGAAATTGATGTAGGAAAAGAAAAAGAGGGATGATTGATTTGGTCTAAATTTACTGTTCTTCCAGTATGGCCTTAAGGTACTGGCTTTAACATCATTCATGATATGAGACAGATACATAGCCAAACATCATGTGTTTCATGATCCGTGTTCCACTTTTTGTCCATGACTGATCGTGTTTATTGTTATTAAGTGTCAGTGATGTGTGTTATTTCACTGCCCGCTAGTGCTATTTGGTGCCTGATAGAATAAAGCTGCTAGCTGAATGCGTAGGAGACTCGCTAGCTTTATCTGTTATGTGATAGGAGGATGTGCCAAGAGTACTGCAATTCCACGTTTATCAGCTGCAGTGTGTGAAATGATACAGAGGATACTTGAAAGTGGCAGTGAGCTGCCGGAGATTTACTTATGGCAAAAAAAAAACTGAAAGCATCACCACAATCCTAACTTCATGGTGATTAAATAGGGTTATCGAGTAAACCCTCACCATCCATCATGCTTAAAATAAAA
The DNA here is from genome assembly GCF_023375685.1 of Ictalurus furcatus. Classification (NCBI taxonomy): domain Eukaryota; kingdom Metazoa; phylum Chordata; class Actinopteri; order Siluriformes; family Ictaluridae; genus Ictalurus; species Ictalurus furcatus. Next base: position 14,550,913 of record NC_071268.1, on the reverse strand, counting down.
GCACTGAAGCTGTAAGAAATTGACATAACATAGCACTTGCTGTCCATACCCAGGAGTAAATGATGGTTTGAAAACTTTTATATTTGGAAGTCTGCCAGTGGGCTAGCCTCGATATGTTTGCTTCTTTCAAGGGAAAAGGTTTTATTTATTTATTTATTTATTTATTTATTTATTGTGTTATTGTCTGGAACATGGCACAATATTTCAGCTGTTAGTATTGCTGCTTGCAGAAAAAAGTCATAAATCCATGAGCAAAAAGCAGTTCATATTGTGCCGTAGTTGTGCGATTTGAATCCCCATGAGTGACATCAGTCACTTGCAGCAATATAGAATTGTGAAAAATAAAGTCATTGCTCACTGGCTGGATCGTTATGAATGTTTATTTTCTGTAAGCTTTCCAGTGTGTGTCTCCAGATACAGTACCCACCAGATGTATTAGTACCCTATTCGATGTGGTCTTCTGCTGTTGTAGTCCATCCACCTCAAGGTTTGTTGTGTTGTGTATTCTAAGATGCTTTTCTGTTCATCATGGTTGTAAAGAGTGTTTATTTGAGTAACTATAGATGCCCTCTCAATTAAAACCTGTCTGGTTATTCTCATCTGATCTCTCTCATCACAAGGATGCTTTTGGTTTTGCATGTGAAAATCCCAGGAGATCAGCAGTTTCTGAAATATTCAAACCAGCCCATCGGGTACCAACAACCATGCCATGATTAAAGTCACTGAGATCACATTTGTTCCCCATTCTGATGTTTGATGTGAACATTAACTAAAGCTCTTGGCCTATATCTGCATGAATTTATGCACTGATTTTCTGCCACATGATTGACTGATTGGATAACTGCATAAATAAGCAAGGGTATAGGTGTAAAGTACTGTCTATCCCATTTTTTAAATACAAACTGTTTAGAAGTCTTGAGAAAGAAGACTTTACCAAGCGTTATTAGAACTAAAACTGGCATCATGTGTTGTGGTCAGATGAGACCATAATCAAATGTTTCGGTCACACACACCATTGGCAAAAGAGACAAAAAGGAACAGCTTACAAGGTATGCCCCTGATGCCCCACTGTAAAATATGAACGTGGATCAGTGATGCTTTTGGGTTGTTTTGTGGCCGATTATTCCAGGGCTCTTATGAAGATACCAGCATATCTCAGCCCAGAACCTGGTTGCCTCTGCCAGTAGGTTCAGACTTGACCATACAGTAGATAATAGAGATGCACTGATGTATCGGCCAATAATCGGTATCAGCCGGTAAAGGCAATTTTTCACACTATGGGCCATCAGCCAATAGTTTAAAATCATCCGATGATCAGGGCTGATTATATCCGGTCAATCAGAAGAGGCTGGGAAAACACAAAACTGCAGTTTGTAAGCTCTGTAAACTCTGCACTGCTAAAATTTTACACCGGCCGCTGCAGCAGTGAAACAGGAGTTTCGGTGTCGAGTCTAAAAAAATCTTTTGCCGCACTGCTCGCACTGAATTAAAGCGCCAGTACACCGTTGAAAGATTTAAATGAAGATGAGTTGACAAAAAAGTATATATTGCACAGACAAAATATATATGTAGAGTAGTTTATTTCATATCCAGTTAATGTTAATATATAAAAAAAAGTTTATATTATATATTACCAGTTTGATGTCTGTGATAAAGTAGAAATGCTTTTGTTTATGGTGAGCGAATGTGAGACTAACAGGAGGTTTTTAGAATTCAGTCAATGTTAATATGAATTAATAAAATTCAATAAGTTAAGAAATCTTACTTTAATCTTCAGAATTTAGTTCATGTGTTAATATTAATGTGAATTTGTGTTTTCTGGTTATGAGATCAGTTACTGTGAAACAACTTGTTGAAATGGAGAGAATAAAGTTTTTATTTGCATTTCTTTCAGAATTGTGGAATTAATTATTATTAATTTAAAAGAAGGCATAAAAGGCAGAACCACTAAACTATCGGTATCTGCCGATATCACTCTGAATAATCGGTTATCGGTACCGGCTGAGATATTTTGTATTGGTGCATCTCTGCTAGATAAATCTTTCAGTATGATGATCAGCCAAATATGTTTCGGCAACAATACAGAAATGGGGAAGTCCATATACAAAAACCTAAGAATGTAGAGGAGCTTAAAATGTTCTTCATGGAGAAGTTCCTCTATGACATAACAGGAAGAAACTCAATACTGCTATTCTATCCAAGGCAAGCATCATAAAATATAAATTGTACGGGTGCCAACAATTTTGAAACCAGTGTTTCTGCAGAATAAAATGTACTAATTAATTATTTTTGTGTGTTTGAATGAACATGTTTATTATACATATATTTATAAATGTATATAAATATAAATGAAGATGAAGATATACACATTATACATATAAATGTTTGTTCATTGTCATGAAGGGTGCCAATAATTCTGGAGGGCACTTCATTGAAACCATATTTTTCTGAATGAAGGACAGAGTATAGATAGATTAAGGCTTATGCTATGAATGACACGCAATATGAACTGACATGAGCACAGCATTTCTTATTCATGAGCCATTTTACAGCGTTGGCCATTTGTCATGATAACTGTCATCTATTACTCTATGAACGAGCCACATCTTTGTTTCATGAGACCTGACAAGTTTCTTCTCTCAGCAATACTAGATTTGATACAGCATTATCCTAGAATAGCATTACTAAGATCTGTACTTCTGTGTGAGGACTAACCCTAATAAAAAGCAGTGTCGGTGATGAAAGTGCTAGTGTCATTCATAGCTTGAGAGAAATGGATCCATAAAATGTAAATTTAGTGGAATAAATATTTGGCTTGAAGATCCAAGGTGTCATGAATTAGATAAATGCAGCATGTAGCAGCTTTGGAGTTTACTGCTAATCTACATTCATTAACTAAAATTAATTGAGCAATAGATGCAAAAGCCCATTTCTTTGGAAGGAGAGCTTGGGGTTTTTTATATATATTGTGGAGTACTCTTCCCGTGGACTATGAATTTATTTTCCTTGATTTAAATGAATTTCTATAAGTCGTCTTGTACGAATGATTCACTGTCGCGTGTTTTTGAAAGGAAAAGTTATTTCCTTATTTGTGATATGTTCCGTGTGTGTTGCTGTGTGTGTTACTTTCATGCCAACGATATGTTCCGTGTGTGTTGCCGTGTGTGTTACTTTCATGCCAATAGTAGAGGACAGGCCTAGACCTTCTGCTCATTTCTGTGAAATTGATAGATCAATTGGATGTGCTAGAGAGACATACACTCCTAGTGGATATATGGGTGTTTGTGTGTGTGTGGGCAAGTGTGATAGCACACAGAATGAAATCTTTGCTGAGGGTGCGTAGCAGCTGTTTTTGGCAGTGTCATAGAGCCCACACTTGCAGAAGAAACTTTCTATTCAGCTCAACATTTCTTTCCAGATGTTGAAATTTTGCAGCATGAGAGCACTACAGCCAGACCCAGATGCTACACTCTACGCCCACCCCCCTGCAGATACAACTGTATTGCTATGGGAACAGGGACAAAAAACTATCGAGCATGGTCATGTTTTATGAGGCTTGCAGTCTGACTCAAGCAATCGGATGCTAATGCTTTTTTATTGGATTATGTTTTTTGGCATGCCTTGGCATTTGGTATTTAGGTTATGGATTTGAGTTGAAATTTTATTGAATGTGAATTGAATTTGAATTAGATTGTATTGGGTATAGATGAAAGACTGTTGGTTCACAAGGTGATGCCACCAGAAGATATATGAATACCTAAGTGGCCTCTCTCTCTCTCTCTCTCTCTCTCTCTCTCTCTCTCTCTCTCTCTTGCTTTAGACATGGGACTCGCTGTGCTGGAGAGGTGGCTGCTGCAGTGAACAATGGTGTCTGTGGAGTAGGTGTGGCCTACAATGCCAAAATTGGAGGTGAGTGATGCAATTTGGGAGTTGAAATGGAAGATTTATGTTTAATAATGAACTCCGCTAATCTACTGTTGGAGCCTGACTGCTACAACTGCTAATCCTCAAATCTGATACATCAGATCATAGTTATTGCCTCCTGTGCATTTGTTCTAGGTGATCAATCTCAATTACCCAGATATATACCTGTACCAACTCAAATCTAAATCATCATAGTGGTTTATCAATATCAGGAGTGGATATGTAGTTCTGTATTCCAGTCACAGACAACACAGGCAGCTGGTAGACCTGCATTCTCTGCCTTTCATTTTAATGGTATCATTTTGGACATTTATAACTGTGTCTTTAAACATTTGCTTAAATGTATTGAGGCATGTGTGTCTGTATGTATGTGTGTCTGTGTCTGGCCAGGCATCTGCATACATCAGGGGAGAGAGTAGATGCTGCTATATTTGCCAGTCACAGTGCATTTGTGTTTGAAAAAGGAGTGACTGGGCAGCTGAGTGGATTAGTGCCTCAACCTGTGACACCAGGGCAATGCAAGATCTGACTTCCATTCAGTCTTGCTACTCTTCATTACTGTGATTTTAAATGCAAGTTTATTGGCAGCATACTCCTTTCAGCTGAGAGGAAACTCTCTGTGTGATTCTGACGGACACCTATTCATCAGTTCTATTTCCCTTCTGCCTTTTGTTCTCTCTCTCTCTGTCTCTCTCTTTCTCTCTCTCTGTCTCTTTTCTATCTCTTCTTCTGACCTCGTTATCCTGGAATTACCTGCATTATTTCATTGATGCATTCTTTCTTTTTTTTGCACTTTTACTTAATTTTTTCTCAGCAATTTTAAGTATTGCCAGTTCACTCTATTTTGTCTTCCTCTTTAACACAATATCTACCAACAGGGGAGGGTGAGGGCTATCACAAGCTTCCTCCAAGACACATGAAGGCAGCTACTGCATATTTTAAACTGCTGTTGCTGCTGTGTCAGAGGGGAGCTGAACACACTTAGAGGAGAAAGCACTAACTTTCCTCTTCAGCATACATTAGATCACATACGCCTACAATTGGCTCGTGTTGACAGGGGTGACAGTACATTTACATGTACTCATTAGGCAGATGCTTTTATGCAAAGTGATTTACAATTAAGTTGAGCAGATGAAGGTTAAAGGCCTTGCTCAAGGGCCCAACATTGGCAGCGTGGATGTGCCATGATTTGAAGTTTGATCAGTGAACTGAAACTTTAACCACTGAGCCACCACTGCCTCAGAGCAATTGCCATCCTACCCACCCATAGAGCAGGCAGAAATGTGCTTCATTTCTATGTTTTATTTAGCACTTACTGCTACAACTGCAGATAATGGTAGTGAAGGTTTAATAAAATATATTGCATGTCTAGAAAAAAAAAACAAGCAAATATACATTGTATGTATATGAATGATTTATATTCACAGACATGTACTCCATTGTTGCATATAAAACTAAATAAGATTTCTCTGTGTGTGTGTGTGTGTGTGTGTGTGTGTACTGTATAGTAATTGTGAGCTCTTTCTTTCTTGGAAGGTGTGCGTATGTTGGATGGCGAGGTGACAGATGTGGTGGAAGCTCAGTCTCTAAGCATCAACAATCAACACATCCATATTTACAGTGCCAGCTGGGGCCCAGAGGATGATGGGAAGACGGTGGATGGCCCTGCCAAACTGGCTAAGGAGGCTTTTCTGCAAGGTGTCACTGAGGTCAGTGTGTGGAATTGCAGGTCAAGCTGGTTAAGCTACACTAGAATCGGCATACAGAATGCTCCTTGCCTCTGCTACCTCACATTTTAGTGATTTATGTGTGTCAAGATCTGATTGAGTGTGGTGACACTCAGCTTTTACAGCTCAATTAAATGTTTTGATGCAGCTCAGGACAAGACCATTCAAAGAGAATCTTATTATCACAGAGCTCAGCAGGTTTGTCACATCTAGAAGGATTTCCCAGATCTTTGATGATGGAAAATGTGCTTTGTAAATCTTTCTGTCCTTTTGGGGGTTTTTTGTTTGTTTTCGCAAAGCAGACACACCTCCACTCGTCATCTTGCACACTGCTGGAGTTAATGCACACGTATGTACTCAGCACAGTACTTGAAATATGAGAGATACAGAGTTGAAATATGTGCCTGTGGCTCAGTTTTTCTTTTCTTAAAGGAATAGTTCAGCCAAAATGAAATGACCGAGTTGAAGTCATTCTACCAAGATGTGTCCTCTATACTTTTCACTGGAGCTATAAGGTTAATGTGGCCAACAATAAGGGAACTAGCATCATGCAAACCACATGACTAATGCTGTGTTCAACCCCCCTGTGTAAGTGGTAATTCAACTGTCGGAAATGCGTCATTTTCAACCTCCAAAAGGACAGCTCCATGGTTGTCCATTGTTGTCTTGTCTTGTGTTGTCCACACAGCTAATTGTGATGAGTGATTGTATATTTTCCTCCTCAAACAGTGAACTGTATAGTTATTGTTATATATTTAACAAGCAAATATATCTTTATGTTGATTAATCTAAATCACATGATTGTATGTATAGTATAACTCATTTAAAGTTAAGAAGTGCTGCTTTGTTTATTTCTGATGCTTTGCACAGCCATGGATGTGCTGTCACTTTTTAAACAAGGTTTACCCCCCTTCTCAGCCACACTGAGTGAACTCTCCTGTTTACTTATTTTTAAAATGTTTTTGCCAAACTGTCATGAAGAGAGGCTAAAACAATATATTAGATGCAAAACACCCAAAAACCTAAAAAAGGACTCGCTTTGCGAAGTCTCGTTTGCTGTTGCTTCATTATCAAGTCTTTTTTCTCTCTGTAGCGAACTGCTAGCTGTATTAACATTAAACCATTCACCTAAAACATGACAGGAGACAGTGGGTCATTAAACTAGTTTGTATTTTATTATATTGTTTCCCTATATTTGTGTAAAATGAGTATCATACAAACATCTTGCTATACAGCTATGCAATTTTGCTATACAGGTTGCATAATCATATTATCTTTGTAAATAAAGTGCACAGTGTACAGAAATGGTTTTGAAATTTCAATGGATCTGTGGAGTTTAAAATAAACTTGCACAAGTGGAAAAAATAGACATGAAGAATAAAACAAGGGCATCACTTCAGCCGGTGTGGATTAAAATGCTTTTTTTTAAAGAACTGAATGAGTTCTTAAACACTAAACTTTACTCAACATCTCTGGTGTGAATTGACCTTTAATAGTAATCAAAAATATAATGGAACATTTTATTTAGCTCTTTTTGTGTTTCCCTGGCTTAAATAGGGGCCATGAAAAGCACACGTGTATGAATCGGGTTGCAATGGAAAAGAACAGTTTCACTTCAGAAAAGTGCTTCTGCACAGCTGTAAGTTAAGTACATTTGTGTTCTGCTGCATCGGAATCCCTCGTTCTCAAGGATCAATGTTGACTGATTGTCAAGAACAACATACTTGGTAATTACGGGTAATATTCACTAACCTAGTGTTGTCTGTAGACATTTTTTCTAGGCCAGCCAGCAATTGCTGCTAGTAATGAATACGCTGAGTTTTGTGTTTAAGATGTTTTATCAGGTTACTTGTATTGCAGGACAATGTTGTAATGTATCTCCTATTAAAATTTTCGTAAAGCACAGTTTGCAATCTGTTTTGCTTTGTTTGCCCACATTAATCAACAAATCCCTAATTAAAGGTATTTATGATGACCTCTTGGCATTGTAACCCAGGAGGCTTTTTTTAAAGCTTCCAAATAGGCTGAATTTCTATTGTTATTTTAGCTGTCTTCCACAGTATATCTTGTAGTTACATTAGATTACAGCATTTGGCAGATGCCCTTATCCAGATCTATTTACAGTTATCTCATTTATACAACTGAGCAGTTGAGGGCTCAAGGGCCCAACAGTGGCAGCTTGGCAGTGCTGGGATTTGAACTCACAACCTTCCAAGCAGTAGTCCACCTTCTTAACCACTGAGCTACCACTTCCCTGTGTTCAAATTTAATAAAGTACAGACTTTCAGCTTTAATTTAGGGTGTTTACGCCACACGTAGGGTGTGAACGCTGTAGGGATTACAGCACTTTTTATACTTTTTAAGGGACCAAACATAATTGCACAAACTAACATAACATTAAAATAGCATTTTAGTACTTTGTTGCAAATCCTTTGCAGTCAATGACTTCCTGAAGTCATAAACATCACCAGACAATGGGTTTCTTCCATGGTGGTGCTCTCCCAGGGTTTTACTGCATCTGTCTTCAGTTCCTGCTTGTTCTCGGGGGATTTTGCCTTGAGCAAGTAAAATGCAGCTCAGTCGGATTTAGAACATTCCTCTTTGCCCTAAAAAAATCTTGGGTATGTTTCAGTCATTGTCCATCTGCAGTGTGGAGCACCGTCCAATTAATTTTGAACCATTTGGCTGAATCTGAGCAGATAATACAGTCCTATGCACTTCAGAATTCATCCTGCTGCTTCCTTTAAGATAAGAAAGGAAGATAAGCTAAGATAAGATGTACCTTTATTGATCCCCCGTAGGGGAAATTCAAGTTGATACAGCAGCAGAAGTAGGAGGAGTAACATCAAAGAAAAAGAAAAAAGAAAAGAAAAGCAGTCACATCATTAATAAATACAAGGGAACCAGTTCCATTGACAGCCATTCATGCCCACGCCAGAAGATGAGTCTGTACGCTTCGTATCAGGAGGAGTTCTTTCCCTTCTCCATACTTTTCTCTCCCCATCATTCTGGTACAAGTTGATCTTTGTCTCATCTGTCCGCAGAATGTTGTTCACAAATATTATTTTAGATATTTTTTTTCTTGTCTTTCTGTTTTTGAGGCTTACCAATGGTTTAATTTTGTGGTAAAGTAGGGTCTTCTGGGTGTTTTGGCGTCACTAGTGTGTTAAGAATGCTATCCCTCTGATTTGTTTAGATTTTTCCAGCCTAATGATGGCTCGCTTCACTGGCTGTAACAGCTCTTAGGACTTCATTTTTGAGAGTTAACAACAACAGATTCCAAATTCAAATGCAACAATCAACTCTAGACCTTTGATTTACTTACTTGTAAGTTACATAGTGAAGGAATAACACACACCTGGCTGTGGAATGGCTGAGCAGCCAATTGTCTAATTAAAAGTGATATAAAGTACATTCAAATTAAAGCTGAAAGTCTGCGGTTTGAGCTAGTAATATTCATTATTTATTTTCAACTCTATTATATTGTGGTAGACCACTAAAATAATAATAACTTATGTCCAAATATTTGTGGATCTGACTGGGCATTTGTTTTGGAAGCTAATTTAAAATGTAAGCATTTATGAAATGTATATGTACAGTATTTTTTAATACACAATTATTCTGCTATTATGAAACTATCCATGTATAAATGGCAAGAGAAGTGCATTCTGAGTTAAATATTCACAGTACTAATTGAATAACTATAAAGTATCCTGGCAACATTAGCTTCCATAACAACTACATTTGGTGTAAATGGAAAATTGGGCATTTTAATTTTGCCTGAACTATTTTTTATTCCTTCATTTCTCTCATTATTTATTTCTTATTGCTCATGCCTTTGCTTATTCGGTCCATTTTAGCTGCAAATGTCTCTCTCTGCTCAGGTGCTCCTTTTTTCTTTCAGTCCCCAGGGTCACACCATGGCCTCTCTAATTTTCTTATTCCATGAATTAAATTTGAATGACATTTCAGTGTTGATTTAACTTGCTGTTTGCTAGATTATTTACAGTGGCAAGAAAAAGTATGTGAACCTTTTGGAATTTCATGGTTTCCTGAATAATTTTGTCATAAAATGTGATCTGATCTTCATCTAAGTCAAGGGTATTGACACATATAATGTGTCTAAAATAATAACAAAAAAAATTCTGATCCCTGATGTCTTTATTGCGAACAACAAAGAAACCTCATAGTGCATGTGGAAAAAGTATGTGAACCCTTGAGTTAATGACCTCAAAAAAGCTATTTGGAGTCTTGTTAAGAAAATGAGTTTGGAGGTGTGGACTACAGCTACTTTGACTGATAAAAACCCCTCAAACTTTTGGAGTTTGCTCTGCACAAGAAGCACACGCTTATGTGACCCATGCCTCGCCAAAAAGAGCTTTCAGAGGATCTACGATCAAGAATTGTTGCTTTACATAAAACTGGCAAGGGTTACAAAGTGATTTCAAAGACTTTAGAAATTCACCAGTCTACAGTTTAGAAACATTCTACAAATGGAGACACTTTGGGACTGTTGCTACTCTACCAAGAATTGGGCGCCCAGTCAAAATGACACCAAGAGCACAATGAAGACTCAGCAATGAGGTAAAGAAACAACCCCGAATGACAGCCGAAGATTTGAAGGCATCATTGGAACTGGCTAACATCTCTGTTCGTGAGTCTACAATACGTAGAACATTGAACAAGGAGGGTATCTATGGCAGGACACCACAAAGGAAGCCACTGCTTACTAAAAAGAACATTGCTGCACGCCTGAAGTTTGCAAAAGAGCACATTGACACTCCACAGTGGTATTGGCAAAATGTTTTGTGGACTGATGAAACTAAGATTGAACTGTTTGGAAAAACCACACAGCACTACATCTGGCGTAGAAAGGGCACGGCATATCATCATGAAAACATCATCCCAACCGTAAAGTATGGTGGAGGAAACATTATGATTTGGGCCTGCTTTGCTGCATCAGGACCTGGCCAGCTTGCAACCATTCAGGGGAAGATGAATTCCCAAGTATATCAGACAATTCTTCAGGATAATGTGAGAATGTCTGTACGTCAGCTGAAACTGTGTAGAAGTTGGGTGATGCAACAGGACAACAACCCAAAACACCGAAGCAAGTCCACAACAAAATGGCTTCAGAAAAACAAAATCCACCTTTTGGAGGGCCCAAGTCAGAGCCGAGACCTCAACCCAATAGAGATGCTCTGGAATGATTGAAGAGAGCCATACACATGAGACGTCCAAAGAATATGACCGAGCTAAAGCAGTTCTGCCAGGAAGAATGGGCTAAAATTCCTTCTGAACGATGTGCAGGTCTGATCCACAGCTACAGGAAGCGCCTGGTTGAGGTTATTGCTGCCAAGGTGGGTCAACCAGTTATTAATTCTAAGGGTTCACTTACTTTTTCCACTGCCATTTTGAATGTTGAATTAGTGTGTTCAATAAAGACATGAGGGATCAGAATTTTTTTTGTTATTATTTTAGACACATTGTATTTGTCAATACCCTTGACTTAGATGAAGATCAGATCACATTTTATGATAAATTTATTCAGAAAACCATGAATTTCCAAAAGGTTCACATACTTTTTCTTGCCACTGTCTGTAAAAGGTGTGTGTAGACTGTATCTGTTCAGAGTCAGTGACACTGAGAAAATGTTCAGCACTGCACATAACAAGCAAATAATGTGTGATCTTTCCAAACACTGTTTTCTCCTTTTGATTCACTGGAAATTTGTTTAGAAATTTTCTGTGTTATGCTGTGAGAAAAGGAGTTTGGCTAATTTGAATAGATTTAATAGTATGTTCTGTTTGTTGTTAGATTATCACTTCAGTGAGGATTTGTTTAGTGGTAGTACCTTAGCAAATATTGGTGTTTAACTGCAGATAATGGTAGTGAAATGTTAATGCAGATGGGTGAAAGAATAAAGGGAAAAACATGGCTTTATTATGCTGTAGGGAACATTTTACTAGCATGGTTTGAGTCCCCTTTGAGGGAAGCATCACACCAAAATCAATGCACAGTTATTCTGACTGATCAACTTTATTAAACGTATGATGAAACATTTATATCCTGATGGGAGTGATCTCTTCCAGGATGACAATGCCCCCACCCACAGGGCATTAGGGCTCACTGAATGCTCTCATGAGTAATATGTAATCTAAACCCCAATTTCCCTTCAGTACAGTTAAAGAGACTTGTAGAATCTGTGACAAGCAGTTCTGGTGCCTTGTGGTTGCTCAACATCATACTAAGACACTTGGTTTTTGGTTTTTATATTTCATTTGTCACACATTTGTATATAGAGAATTTATGTGCATGTGTATTTACTCCATTGTGGCATACAAAGCAAGATGAGTTTGTGTGTGTGTGTGTCTGTGTCTGTGTCTGTGTGTCATGTAGGGTCGAGGCGGTCTGGGCTCTATTTTTGTGTGGGCATCAGGTAATGGTGGCCGGGAGAAGGACAGCTGTAACTGTGATGGATACACCAACAGCATCTACACGTTGTCCATTAGCAGCACGACTCAATATGGCAATGTGCCATGGTACAGCGAGGCCTGCTCCTCCACACTCGCTACCACCTACAGCAGTGGCAACCTCAACGAAAAACAGATTGTGAGTATTGCACACACTCATGCTACATTTTTGGCTGAAACTGAAATTCAAGCCACACACTAGGCTAAAAACCAAAACCTAAATGCCACATATTTATTATTATCGTTATTAATTTGCTATTATGTAATGCCATTCTTACTGGCAAAGCTTACGATCATCAGCAAAGCAAAAAATTCTCAATTCTATAATCTAGTTTATGCATCTTAAATTTTATTTTATCTTAAACATAGAAACAGTACTATATGTAGACTTACATACTCAGATTAAATAGAATTAGAAAATGTTTATTTTTTATTATCTTTTTTATTGCAAAAAGGCTAACTAGACACAGCAAAATGTTTTTTATGGATGAGTCTTATTAGGCACACAACATATTTTAGTGTGCCATTGGAATCTGTGTAAAGAATAATTGATGACAGGCTGTCAAACTGTTAGAAAATTACAGTTGATTTTGGTTTCATGCTGATAATATAAAAATAGAACAAATAAATAAATATTGATAGGCCTACTTGTTCACAGGGGTTTTGCTTTTTTTATTACTGCAGAAAATGGAACAAATAAATAAATATTGATACTTGATGGCAGGCTTTTCTGTCTCATTACTGCAATCACACGTGCTCTCTTGCACTCTCTTTTGTTTTTCTTTCTCTCTCTCTCTCTCTCTCTCTCTCTCTCTCTCTCTCTCTCTCTCGCCTCCGCTTCAAGTGGCCGCCTTACCACCATGGGTGCGAATTTTTTTTTTTAGTAAATAAATGGCCCGTCATCAATTATTATTTACTTATTTCTGGAAAATTTAAATTGTCTGTCATTATGTTTGTTGTTAGATCTGTATAATGTGGTGGACACTAGGCTAACTTTTCCGTTAGTTCAGTTAACTCAGCGAAGTGATATGGAACTGTAATGCATTCAAGACCTGCCTGGAGCTACTTTAGCTGTGCATTAACTGAAAAATAATTGCACACCTTAAAACGTCTGTCTGCCAATCAGAATCAAGTATTAAACAGCACTGTGGTATAAGAATGCATAGTTTAGTCCTTAAATGCAAAGACCATTATATAAGGAACAACTATTATAATTTGTTCCTATTTAATTACCAGTAATGAGTAAACTATAGTTTATACTAGATATTTTTCCTTATTTAATTAGCAATAGTTTGTAAACTATACATGCAGTCTCCAGCTACTGTAATAGCAGGTGTAGTTTTGTTCCTATTCCTGACTTGTGTGTGTGTGTGTGTGTGTGTGTGTGAGAGAGAGAGAGAGAGAGTTTATATATTTCTTTAAAGCTGCTTTTGACGTTGTTAAAATATACAGATACAATTGAATATTATATGATGTATGAATCCCTATTTTAATGAGTTTTTCTATTATTAAATACTTGCCAATACCAGCCTCACACACATATTCATAGTTCAGGTATCAGTTTCCCTTCAGAAAATCCTGTTTAATAGCATGCACACAGCAGGCCAACTTAATTTCATACATATAAATGAGTACAGGCAGTTTTCATTCTTGTAAACAGTGAAACTGAAACTTTTCGGAACGATGGACGAGTGATATGTATGGAGGAAGAAGAATGAAGAAAGAACACTCTGTCCACAGTAAAGCTCCACAGTGGTGGCTCGGTGATAGTCTGGAGCTGCTTTGTATCCCCTGGCACTTGAAACCTGCAGCGTGTGGAAGGCAAGATGGATTCATTGAAGTATCAGGAAATCCTAGGAGAAAACATCATGCCGTCTGTGAGGAAGCTGAAGCTTGGGTATCATTGGACCTTCCAACAAGACAATGATCCCAAGCAAACCTCAAATTCCACCAAGGCTTGGTTGCAGAAGTCCTGGAAGATTCTACAGGGCCATCACAGTCACCTGACTTGAACCCCATAGAAAATCTCTGGTGGGATTCGAAGAAGGGGGTTGCAGCACGCAAACCCAAGAATATTACTGAACTGGAGGCCATTGCTCATGAGGAATGGGCTAAGATTCTTCAAGAACGTTGCCAGAAGCTGGTGTCTGGCTATGCATTTCATTTGAAGTAGGCTATAACATCTCTACTAAGTACTAAAGATGCTTGCCTTGTAGGGGTTAAATAATTTAGAAACTGGAGAAGTCATTATAAGTTGCATTTTCAGTTGAATTTGGGGAAACCACTTGAAGCATTCATTGTGTTGAACTATTTCAATTGCTTTTGTTTAATTTGTTCATTGCAAACAGCTGAAAGTCTATAAATTTTGACAATAAACCTGATTTGCCACGGGGGTGAATAATTATAATATAAATATATATATATATATATATATATATATATAATATATATTACATACACACACACACACACAGTGTATAGACCCACACATGTATGCATGCAAACACAGACCTACATGCTCATTAGCGCCTGTTCTCAAAGAGGATCTGTACATGTCTGAAAAAAGAACAGATGCTAGCTTTCTTGCAGTTACAGTGAGTGTTTCATTGTTCTTCCCAATGAGGATCGGTAACAGCTGTTACACCTTGTGGTGAAAAAGAATGTGAGATGAGGCGAGAGAAATTTTTCCATTATCTGCATTCCTGCATGCTCTCACAAGCTGTACAGTAAAATATCGCATGGCCTCAGGGGATTAAGCTCCCACTGATTTGGTGCTCAAAAACATGTTCCGAAATTTACTAGGAACACAACAGGCAGGACATATTTGCTCATATGTCACAACTTTCACAGAGAAGAGAGAGATAAGGGTAGTGAACGATAGTCAGTGCATAACTGTGTGGAATAGTATTAGTGATAACAAACAGGGCCAAGATCTGCATATAAGATCTGTGTGCAGTACCATCATATATGTAGTATGTACAGTGGGGGAAATCAGTATTGAATGCATCAACATTTTTTTCAGTAAATATATTTCCAATGAGGGTATTCACACAAAATTTTCACTGGACTTTGGTATTAACTCAGGAAATTCACACATATAAAGAAATCCAAACATTAAAGTCCATAAATGAAGTTATGTGTAATAAAGAAGATTGACACAGGAAAAAGTATTGAACACGTTAACTGAAATTTATTTAATACTTAGTGGAGAAATGTTTGTTTGTAATGACAGCTTCAAGATGCTTCCTGTATGAAGAAATTAATCGGCCACAGTATTCAGGTGTGATTTTGGCCCATTCTTCTAAACATATTGCCTTTTGTCAACCTTGATCTTTAGCTCCTTCCACAAATGTTCAAATGGATTCCAGTCAGGTGATTGACTGGACACCTTGATTTTTTTTTCCTCTGAAACCAATTGAGAGTTTCCTTTGCTGTATGCTTTGGATCGTTGTTCTGCTGGAAGGTCCACCCACATCTCATCTTCATCATCCTGGTGGATGGCAGCAGATTCTTCTCAAGAATCTCCCGATAAAGGGCTCCATTCATCGTTCCTTCACTTATATGAAGTCTGCCAGTACCATGCGATGAAAAACAGCCCCATATCAAGATGCTTCCACCACCATACTACACTGTTGGTATAGTGTTTTTAGGGTAATGTGCAGTGTCATTTCTTATCCAAACATGGTATGACAGCCGAAAAGTTCAATTTTGCTCTCGTCTGACCAGACTACACTCTCCCAGTATTTCATAGGCTTGTCCAAATGAGTTGTAGCAAACTTTAAACAAGCTTTGACATGCCTTTTCTTTAGTAATGGAGTCTTGCAGGGTGGTCGTGAGCAGTGGAGTGCATTGTCTATTGTTTTCTCTGTGATGATGGCACCTGCTGCCTCCAAGTGTTTCTGGAGCTCTTTCTGAGTGGTCCTTGGCTCTTGGGCTACTCTTCTGACTATTCTTCTGACTCACTGGTCAGAAATCTTGCGAGGAGCTCCTGTGCATGGCCGGTTGATGACAGAGTTATGTTGCTTCCACTTGCGGATAATGGCTCCAATGGTGCTTACTGGAAGATTCAGAAGTTTTTAAATACATCTGTATCCGATTCCATCAATATGTTTCGCAATATTAAGGTTACAAAGGTCTCGGGAGAGCTCTTTGCTTTTACCCATCATGAGATGTTTCTTGAGTGACAAGGCTTGAAAAGCCTTTTTATAGACCATCAATTTACTAATCCAACTGATATTAATTTGCACAGATAGGAGGTATAATGAATTACAGATTTCATCTGGTTCCTTGCCTTACCTTGCCTTGGAGAACTGATTTTTCTTAGCGTGTTCAACTTTTTTCCTGTGTCATTCCACTTTATTACACATAACTTTGTTTATGGACTATAATGTTGTGAATTCTTTATATTTGCAGATTTCTTGAGTTAAGACTGATGTCTGGTGAAAATTTCTTGTGAATAACCTCATTGGAAATATATTTACTGGAAAAAATGTTGACGTGTTCAATACTTATTTCCCCCACTGTATTTAGTAGGGTGCTCTTTTTTCTCTCAGAAGTGTCTGGTGTTGTCAGTCACACCACACTGACTTACAACTAAATTAGACACAGCTTTAAAGTTAATTAAATCCTTTAAGCCTAAACTGAAAGCACATTACATTTGTGGATAGGCGTTACAGTTTCAACAATGTAGTCTGATAAGCCTTTTAAACCTTTCATGCTACTTGTTGAGGTGCTCACCATTTTCTTCTGCCTGAGGGACAATCGCCTAATTCGCTACGATTTGCTAGTAATTATATGTGCCAGTGAGAGTGATTGTGGATTCTGGAGATGAGCAATTCTCTCTCTCTCTCTCTCTCTCTCTCTCTCTCTCTCTCTCTCTTCCTCCTCTTCCCCATCCTCATTTGTCCCCAGCACAGGAGAAGCAGCCGGCCATAAACAGCTCATTTGAAATTGTGGAGTGTGTCCCTATGTGCACACTTTTGACATTGATAGCATTTGGCTCTTCCCCTTGGACCTTCCATTTTGTTAAGGTGTCAGGGGTAATCCCAGTTCTGGCTGATGGGTTTGGATGGGATGGAGTTTTATAAACACTATTTATTTAGTGCTGTTTGGGAGTATGCTTGAGTGTTTGTCCATGTGTTATGTGTGAGTGCTAATGCGTGTGCAAAGAGTACATACTACACTCATTTATTTAGCACACCCACCCTGGGCTTACACATATCTGTCTTTTTATATATACCTATTTATATATATATGTATACCTACCATATATGTGCATTTTGTAGGTCTAAATTAAGGGCACACGGTGGCCTAGTGGTTAGCACATTCGCCTCACAGGACTGGGGGTTAGATTCCCACCGCTTCCCTGTGTGTGCGGAGTTTGCATGTTCTCTGCATTCTGCGGGGGTTTCCTTGGTGAACTCCCCCAGTAAAAAGACATGCATGGTAGGCTGATTGGCATGTCCAAAGTGTCCGTAGTGTATGAGTGGGTGTGTGAACGTGATTGTGCCCTGCGATGGATTGGCACTCCGTCCAGGGTGTACCCCGCCTTCTGCCCGATACTCCCTGGAATAGGCTCCAGGTTTCACGCAACCCAGTTGGAATAGCGGTATAGGAAATGGATGGATGGATGGATGGATGGATAAATTATTAACTGTAGCCATCTGTTGCTATGCATAATTTGTCTGCCTGATCCATCAATGGAAGGGAACGACACTAGTGGTCCAACTAGCAGTAGGACCATTCTCAGTGCAGCAGTGGTAGTGACATTGTAGTGGCATGTTAGTATGTGTGGTGCCGATAACAGTATATCAAGTGCAGCAACAGTACTGGCGTTTTTAAAGAGTGTGTATGTTAGACACATCTACTTTTTTAGTGCATATTTTTGGTGTACAGATAAAGACTGCAGCTTATCTTTTTCCATGCACGATTTGCGTTAATCACCGTCTCCAGTGTCAGTGCCACACACTTCCCACTACTGTGTCCTTGCTGTACTGAGAGTGCTCCACTATACATGTAATATCATGTCAGTGGTGGTTAGAGTACTACTGAGCTACTGTCTGTAATTATTTAGGCAAGTTTTAGTGGCAGCTGATCGTGACATTAGATGTGAAGGCTAATATCTAATATCTATCAGCATTATCAACATATTACTGTTGAGCAATTAATGCATTATATCACAAAGTCTCATTGATTGCAATGATAAGATAATAATAAGAATGATGTGGGGCAAAAGTATGACACATTCACACATTTAGACGCAGACAGGCAGCAGCATTCATGATTTCAGGGGGTTTTTTAAGTGGGAAAAAAAACACTAAACTTACTGTTCTGTCATCTGTCCTTTTGTGTAATTTGTACTTTCTTTGTACAGTGTGTGCTTAGTCTATCTACTTGTAGTTTCTCCTTCAAAAGGCATTTTGTGGAAAAAGGATGATAGAATGAATAGCTCATCTCATTCAAAATAATTACACCTGCAAGTGTATTTGATGTGTGCCTTCTCAGTTATTGTTGATGACATGTTATAGACATCTGATTGATTCAGGATGGAAAAGATCAAATGAGATCGAATCTAGGGCAGGTCACACTGTGTAATCGCCTGACACAACCGTCACTGGTAGGCCGGATGAATCAACAGACTGGGTTACAAAGTAATCAGCCATAGCATCACTTCTTCATACAATTCTGTGTAATGTTCTTTTTCTTTTGCTGATTGGTGGTGCTCTTGCACTTGATTCCACAAAAGCCCAAAATAATCCACCTTAATGACATTTGTTAACAGCTAATAATCTGATGTGAATCCCAACAATAAAATTATATTCATTTTATTTTTGAAAGACAGGGGGGTTTAGCCCTGATATTCAATTTATAGCCACTTATAGGTATATTTAAAGGGGACCTATTATGCAAAATTCACTTTTACATGGTGTATGAACATAAATGTGTGTCTGCAGTGTGTGTACACAACCAAACTATAATGGTAAAAATCCACCTATTCCTTTTTTTATATTCCCCATAAATCATAAATAGTAAAAAATCGCATTTTCTATCCATTGTGACGTTACATTGGAACAGGCCCTGCCCATGACTGGTGACAGACTCTGCCCTATTAGCATAGATACCCTAGGTGAGCTGCACACAGTCCACCATGTTTTCCACACTGGAGCAGCTACAGTGATTGATAAACTACAGTGATAAGCTATAGTGAAAAGAAGAATGTCTCAGCTTCGTAAGTGTTGTTCTGTTGTTGACTGTAAGAATGAACATAAGAGTCTTCGTGTACTCCCAGCATCAGAGCCACTGAAGACGCAGTGGAGTTTTATTTTTGAAAGAAATGGGGCCCAAAAAATAGCTAAATTCATATGTTTGTTTGAGTCATTTTACACCAGACTGCTTTGCAAACGAGGGTCAATACAAAGCAGGATTTGCTGAAAAGTTGATTCTCAAGCATGGATCAGTACCAACTGTTCATGATCTAGCTTCATATCAAGAAGACGTAAGTATCACACTTTATATTTTGTGAATGTTTGCAAAGCTAACGCAACTAAAGTTACCATTGTCTCTGATTGTATTCAGCTATGTCGTCATTTTTATTTTTATCCCCAAAAACTGTGTGTAAAATTTTACTGTCTGTAAAATTCATACATATAGGGCTAAATACAGGTATTTAAGGTGTCAGTCACATTGGTTCTCCTGATATTTTGTTGTCAGTATCCAGTATCCAAAGCACGAGCTGTAAAGGCAAAGCCCTTTTTCGGAAAGGGGCCGAGGAGCAGCAGCTCATTTGCATTTAAAGAGACACACACGAAAACAGTGTGTTTTTGCTTCCACCCAAAAAGGGGCATTTACAGCATGGTATAACAAATTTATTGTATGGTATAATAAAAGTGGGAATTTCGAGCTGAAACTTTCTGGGGACACCTGAGACTTATAACATCTTGTAAAAAGGAGCATAATAGGTCTCCTTTAATAAACTGGCAGTTGAGTGTGTGTGTGTGTGTGGCTCTGTTACTGTATGTGATTCCTGATGGTAGTGTTGCCTGGGGCTGGACCATGTTCTATCCCAGACTGTAGGAGAATGCCAGGACTGCCCCAGGTCTCAGTGGCCCTAATTAAACTCATGTCCAGTCAGCCATGATGATGACGGTGCCATCTTATTAATCTTTGGGACAGCCGGAATCCCGGTAGCAGTGAGTGAATGAGGGACAGAGGTTGCTCCGGTTGCTAGCTTTGTCAAATGTGTCAACGAGCCAGGCTGTCATTTTTCATTTCAATACGTTTTCAATAACTTTCATAATATCTAATTTCTAGTTTGTTTTTGTGTGTGTGTGTGTGTCTGTGTGTCTGTGTGTATGTGTGTAGGTGACAACCGATCTAAGGAACAAGTGCACGGACTCACACACTGGCACGTCTGCTTCAGCCCCTCTGGCTGCAGGCATTATTGCTCTCGCCCTGGAAGCTAAGTGAGTGACGAAATCTGCCAACACACTCACACCCACCCACACACCTACTTAGGGGACACACTTTGGCAGACGTGTCCCATATTTACAACAAATGCCCTGCTACCTGAGTCCAACTCTTCAGTTACCCGCATTAACTTACATGCCTCACTTTTAAACTCTTTTACCCTCCCCTCTCCAACACACACATTCACAGTTCATTGTTTCATATTGACAGTGACACGGTCATCACCTGTCTACAGTACAGTCTGTCACATCGTTGACTCAAAGTAATACATGATGTAAAGCACTAGATAGCAGTCCAAAAATATATTATATCTAGCATTAGTTAATTAGCCAGTCAGTATGGCAATTGATTGTTTAATTCATTGATGAAACAAGAGAACATGATTATGATTAACATATGATTACTTTAACAGCCCTAACACAAATGCACCAACTCCTGTAAGTCACTTTTTAAATCTGATGTGTCCTCCATGAAATGTGGTGAAGAGTTGTGCACAGAAGAATGGAGTTGTTTGCCAGTTTTAGCTGAGAAAGGAGTCACAGAAGAGCTCAGTGGCATCCTCATAATAGCTAGTCATCATCCTCAATTATGAGCCCTCACAGAGCCATGCAATAGTCTTCCCTTCCACACTAAAGCACACCAATAAGACCATGAAATATTACCGATCAGCAAAAAAAAAAAATTTTGTTCCCCAGTGCAGGGAATATGGGTGTGTCCACGGAAGCACAGTATCATTTAAGGGCTGGAGATCACTGATAGGCATGTGAAATGGAGTGTTGTGAAGAAAACAGAATAGAGCTTTTCTGGTTCAGTCCCTGCCGTTTGGAGCAGTAAACCCCTCTTATTCATGCTTTGATTATATTTGCCCGAGGTGCCTTGCATTTTCTCTCTCTGTCTCTCTCTCTCTCCCTTCCCCTCTCCCTCCCTCTCTCCCTACCCCTCCTTATGGCACTTTTTCTCCCTATTAAATCTCTGGGTGGTGTTTATGATGATGTTTAGTTGAAGGTGACTTCAGAGCCTGTTTCTGTGTGGAGAGGCTGGGGCAGTTTATTTTCTCTGAGAGTCTCCTGTGTGCTGCATTGCCCAATCATCTCTAGGTCAGACTGTCCTGATTATAAATTACAGTTATGGCAAATTCATTTACAAAGTCATTTATTATGATGGTTAATTAGTGACACAAACTGATTAACTTGACCATTGTTTTAGATTTGTGAACGCCACAGCAGATGACATTTCATTTGTCACATTAAAGTAGTAGAGTGAATCAATTTCACTGATTTTTTTGTGTTTTGTTTTTATTGACTACTCGGGTGCTTAGGGTGAGTTAGAATTCAGTGTTAGCAGCACTGCTGGATGTTTATGTGCCTCTGTGTGGGCTGCACACACTCACACAGCCATGTGTTGTGCCATGCAGTGGATTAATTTAGCTACATTTATGGTAGAAATCATTTGCTAATTTTGACTTCAGTTTGAAATATAGAGTTGCATCTAGCATGGTTTGGTTATTAACACTGTCGTATTTAGCATAACTATGAATTGTTAATTAGTATATTATTCTGCTGTTGTATTACAATAATTGTAATGACTTTCCCCTTTCCTTCTCTCTTTTGTCTTAATACAGTATGAATTTGACCTGGAGGGACATGCAACACCTGGTGATTAGAGCAGCACGTCCCGCCCACCTCATCACAAACGATTGGAGGACCAATGGAGTGGGCCGCTTAGGTAATAAACAGATGTTGTCATCCAGTTGGGAATTGGAAACAGTTGCATGGCTCAAATGAACTTGGCTGACTTCACCTCTCCATCTCTCTCTCTCTCTCTCTTTCATTTTCTGGTAGTGAGCCACTCATATGGCTATGGTTTGCTAGATGCAAGTGCCATGGTGGCATTGGCCCAGAACTGGACCAGTGTGGGGCCACAACACAAGTGTGTTATCGACATGCTGACTGAACCCAGGTACAAAAGTTCAAAGAAACGTGCACACACAGGGTGAGCTGCCTGAGGAGGCTAGATACCTGAATGTGATTCCAGCAATGCAGACAATGACAACTTTGTGATTTTTTGTTGACTTTGTTACTACTCATACCTCCAATATTGTATACAACGGATGACTATCGCAAACTCATTGTGGCTGACAGATGGATGGACATTTCTGGATGATGATGATGATGATGATGATATTGCTTAAACTGTTTCTAATTGAATCCTAAATGACCTTGCCTAGTCATTATCCTAATGTTATTTGGAAACTTCAGCTCTACACACTATTAAAAATACTGTATTATGTGGGAATAAAGCTAAACAAAAACTGCTATGATCTTGCCAGATAGTGAAATTTGTGCTTTGGATTGTGGCCTTCTATTTTTGAGCGGTAGACATTCTTAATAGCTGATATCAATATTTCTGGTTATGCCCTTATAAATTTTTTATTTGTTAAACATATTTGCTTGCCACTCTAACAAACAAAACACATTACCAACAAAGTTACAGTTACATTTATGTAGTGCTTTACATGGGGAGGGGGAGGGGAATCTCCTCAACCACCACTAGTGTGTAGATGATGCGACGGCAGCCATAGTGCACCAGAATGCCCACCACACATCAGCTATTAGTGGAGAATAGAGTGAGATGGGGTGATAGGGGTCCATGGTAGAGAAGGGCCAATGGGGGAATTTTACCAGGACACCGGAGTTATACCCCGACTCCTACGCAGGCTCAACCCTGCTTAGCTTCAGTGGGACACCAGGTGAGAACTGTAGGGAGATATGGCTCTGGCATAATGAAGTAAAATTGTTCTTGAGTCTTGATGAGATTTGAACATGTCTTCAAATCTATTCACTGTCAATCGATCAGTGCTAATATTTCAGGTTTTATTGCGAATGTTCAGCATGAAGCGGTGATTTAAATAAAATAAAAAAAGATTGCACATAGTGAATAAAAAAGTCTAACTTTGCTTTCAAATTAGTTTTCAAAGAGTCCATCATTCTTGTCAGTATTTTTTTTGGAACAGTTCATGTTATGCTGCTGTGTTGTAGGGATGTGAGGAACCATCTGGTGTTTAGTAAGAGTGTGGATGCCTGTTTAGGACAGCCTGAATTTGTGAGCTCACTGGAGCATGTGCAGGCCAGACTCACACTTTCATACACACACAGAGGGAACCTGGCCATCAACCTCT
Source organism: Ictalurus furcatus (assembly GCF_023375685.1). Taxonomy (NCBI): domain Eukaryota; kingdom Metazoa; phylum Chordata; class Actinopteri; order Siluriformes; family Ictaluridae; genus Ictalurus; species Ictalurus furcatus. The sequence goes on along the minus strand of NC_071268.1, from coordinate 14,527,145 downwards.
TCAGCCCTCTGGGGACCCGGTCTACACTGCTAGCTCCCAGGTAAACTCACACATATCCTACACAATAACGTAAAATTAAAGAAGGCCACACACATTTCAGCTGTTTATGCATTTCATCAAGTACTCGTTGATTACTCTTGCTTGATTACTCTTCCAGGTAGAATAAATGTTTTCAGATACACAAGTGTAATAAATGTTGAATCATATTAGTACAAGATAGTTTGCATACTGCTCTCTCTCTCTCTCTCTGTCTGTGTCTCTGTCTGTCTGTCTGTGTGTGTGTGTGTGTGTGTGTGTGTGTGTGTGTGTGTGTGTGTATGTGTGTGTGTGTGTGTGTGTGTGTGCTTGTGCGCACGTGTGTGCATCTCAGGCCCCAGGACAACTCACCAGAGGGTTTCAATGACTGGGCCTTCATGACCACACATGCATGGGATGAGGACCCACAAGGAGAGTGGACACTGGAAATAGAGAATGTGGCTGGGCTTAATGATAATGGTAAAATTCTTAATTTTAAATGATGGATACTTTAAAGATTAAAATGTCATATCAGAAATAATGACTTGTTAAGTGATGGTTCATGGTTAGGATTTGGCCAGACCTCTTCTGTCATCAACTTTCCATTTCTTTTATTTTCTGTAATGTACACTTGCCATCCACTTTATTAGGAACACCTGTACAACTGCACATTCATGCAGCTATTTAATCAGCCAAGCATGTGGCAACAGCACAATACAGGTCTGCATTAAGAGCTTCAGTTAATGTTCACATCAAACATCAGAATGAAGAAAAATTGTGATCACTGTGACTTTGATCCTGGCATGGTTGTTGGTACTAGAAGGTCTGGTTTGATGTTTTGTTGCATGCTGAGATTCTTTTCTACTCACAAGAGTGATTACTTTATCCTTCCTGGCACCTCATACCAATCTGGCCATTTCCTCTGACCTCTCTCATTAACAAGCCATTTCCACCAACAGAACTGTTGCTCACTCGGTGTTCTTTTGTTTTTCACACCATTCTGTGTAAACTCTAGACACTGTTGTGTGAAAATCCCAGGAGATCAGCAGTTTCTGAAATACTCAAACCAGCCCCTCTGGCACCAACAACCATACCACAGTTAAAGTCACTGAGATCCCTTTTTTGCCCATTCTGATGTTTGATGTCAACATTAACTGAAGCTCTTGACCTGTATCTGCATGATTTTTTTGCATTGTGCTGCTGCTGCCACATGATTGGCTGATTAAATACCTGCATGAATGCACAGTTGTACAGGTGTTCCTAATAAAGTGGATGATGAGTGTATACACTGTCAGTAATCTGTCAGTAATTCCATTTCTCTCTTTTACACATCCAGGTGTTCTTTCACAGTTCACACTAATCCTATATGGAACCGGCTCCAGTGCTGTGGACCCTTCTGCTTCAGATTTCAGCCGGCCTTCCAACAACAGCTGTAAAACATTTGATGCCCAGCAGATATGCATTGGTAAGAACAAGCTAATACACACACACACACACTAAACAGTGAAAAATATTATTAAAGTTACTGCAAACATCTAGAAATGGAAAGTGAATGAAGAACAACCACGGGTGATAGCCTGGCTCGCTGACATGTTTGACAGAACTGCCTTCTTTCCCTCAAATATACTGTTACTTAAAAGTTACCACAGTTTTCATGACCATGAAATTACAACTTGAATATACAGTACATGAACATGAGAATATATATATATATATATATATATATATATATATATATATATATATATGAATATTCATGATATCACATGAATTGCAATTATGCCAATTATTAAAATGTTTTAAGGTGTTATTTGTGACCTACACAATATTAGGCAGGTGACTTTTAAAGTTATACACTAATCGGTGTATATTCCACACTGACACATCCACATACACCAGTCTCTTGGCCATGTCTTAATGAGTCTCTTTTATCAGCTCTGACTCTATCATAATGAATATTCATTTGACTTTCAGTATTGAAAAACACTATGTAGAGGGCCATTGCCAGGAGGAAGTGAATTACTGATAAAGCACATTTTTATCAGGAGGAAAATAACTTGTGAAGGGTTTGTTCTTTTCTTGTTTTGATGAGGAGGTGCTTTGTAACTACCTCCTCCTAAGACCAATAATTGCAGTAATATTGATGTATCCTTAACTTTCCATCTGTACTGTTAATGAATGGATGCGTTTGACTCTCAGTATTGATATTACACTCTGTATTCAATATTACTGCAGTTACAAATAGAGCAGTTAGATAATACTGATAATTGTGCAATTACTATAGTGCATTAGATATGCCTTCTCTGTGCGAGCCTTTTAAATGTGGTTCTTATTTTGATTTCACTGTTGAAGTGTTTTACGGTAAGTGTATATAAATTCTGGAGGCACATTTTACCTGTTACAAGGAGCAATGACAATCATAATGGCTACTTTCGGCAACAAGAGTAAATGTACTGTGATCATTTTGTAGTTTGAATCATGCAACACGTATTTCCCCCCTATCCTGTCCTCAGTCTCACTGTAATAGGACAATAGAGGGTGAAATATTGGGGGAAATTATAAAAGATTATGTACACAAAAATATTAAATTATTATGAAAATCTGAATTAAGTTTAGTTTTAGTGTGCATTTCTTACAATTACAACAGAGGGTCCAGGTTCTAACAGTAGCAGTCACAGGTTTTGAACTCACAACCTTCTGCTCACTACCATGACCCCCAAGAGAATTCAGAATCTTCTACCATCATCTACAATGCACTCACTCTACTGTTACAGCTACTGTTTTGCACATTAAGCATTTACACCAAATCCAATCCATGCATATTTCACACTGAAACATGAAAGATTTTATTGATATTATCTACATTTATTATTATTTTTATTAGTTTCAAAGTCAATAGTTGTAGATTCATTTCATTTTTTTATTTGATTGATTTTAGCATTGGAGCAAAGTGGTTTAGTAGTTAGCACATTTGCCTCACTCCTCCAGGGTTGAGGGTTCGATTCCCGCTGTGGCCCTGTGTGTGCAGAGTTTGCATGTTCTCCCCATGCTTGGTAGGCTGATTGGCATGTCCAAAAAAGTGTCTGTATTGTGTGAATGTGCCCTGCGATGGGTTGGCACCCCATCCAGGGTGTCCCCCGCCTTGTGCCCCATTCCTCCTGGGATAGACTCCAAGTTTCCTGCGAGCCTGTAGGATAAGCAGTACAGAAAATGGATGGATGCATGATTTTTATATATATATATATATATATATATATATATATGGTGGATTTCCATTTTTTAAATACTAATAATTTTTTAAATTATTATAAAATAATAATAATATTATTTGTACATTTTGTTAGTTTTAATAACTACAAGGTGTCCTATAATTCCAGCATCATAGGAGAAAATTTAAAAATGGCAAAACAAAATATTTAAATTACAGAACTTGATCGATATATCCACCATTTTCCCAATATGCAAGTATAGACTTAATATCCATACAATATTATTGAGACAATACATGCCTCAATGCGCTGACCCAAATGTTCAACATCCCTAATTTTCTCTGTGTATACCTGCTCTTTCAAATTGACTTCAAATTCCTATAAGTAGAATTACTTGGATCGTTTTTCCTTACTCAGATACATAATGTCTATAAAAATATAAATTAAACCTATGATGCTGGACTCATGGGACACTCTTATAATTAGGGTGCATGTGGTTGGTGTGGTAAACGTTATTCCTTTTCCGGTTTGCAGAGTGCAGTGCTGGTTTGTGGCTCTTTCTACAAGGCTGTGTGAAGTCCTGTCCTCCAGGTTTCACACCCGGACTGCAGCTCCTCAACCTCTCTCTGGAGAACTGGGTGGAGCAATCCTCAGTGCAAGCGTGTCTGGTCTGCCACCCTGCATGTCTGACGTGCTCTGGGCCTGATGAGGCCGAGTGCCTGTCTTGCCCACCCCATAGCCACCTAGTGGGCACGTCATGTCTTCATCAGAACCAGGTGCAGCGCAAATCTCCCATCAGCTCAGTGCTCCACAGTGAAGGAGTGGAGGAAGCAGACTCAGAGACGCCCAAAGTGGAGACATCCTCACATCTGCCTGTACTTGTGGCCGTGCTGAGCTGTGCCTTCATTCTGGCTACATTTGCAGCTATTTTTGTGCTACTGCAGCTGCATTCAGGAGCAGCCAGCACCCCTTTCTGTAGGAGGACCAAACTACAGGTGACAGACTCGATCAGCAGAGGTGTGCGGGTCGGATTCGGCTTTGGCTTCGGATTGGGTCGGGATTTGACTAACAGCAGGGTGTTGTACCGAGGGATTCCCACTGTGTGGGGGGACGAGGACATTGCAAGTGGTCTGAACTTGGAATCAGAGAATGAAGAACTGGACTGCCACAATGAAAAGACAGCTTTTATACAGACACAGAGTGGTCTCTAACGCTCCCAGTGACCCATGTCCTGCTTTTCACATGCCTCAGTCTTCCTCTCCCAGGGCTAGTGAGCTGATTTAACCAATTTTTTTCTTTTCATCTCTCCCACCTTGTGCATTGTAGTCAGTCCACCAGATTGGAGTTGAGAAACGAGCCTGCCTCACTTCAGGCCCTGCGATGTTTGGACTCTTCTAAGAGAGCGCACACACACACACACACACAAAGGCAGACAGCTGTGTGTGTGTTCAGGAGGGAGATACAGAGCTGTGGCATGAGTCATTCTTGTGGTTGGATTTAAATCTCTGATGACTCCCAGCAGGATAGATTGGCTCCACTAGTCTGGAAGATCCCTTTATTTTAAATTTATTTTGAATCCCTTTATGTTGCATTCTCAGTAGTGGTTTGAGTCATGAGATTTAAACTGCAAATTAAGATCAGTGTGTGTGAGTATGAATGCTAATGTTTTATTTAGAGCTGAAAAGGGCTGAATTTACTCCAGTTGGCCTTTTATTATCAGTATCTAGACTGAATTTATGCACAAGAATTTTTGATTAGCCAGTGACCACTGCATAAAGCCCACACATACACAGTTTTATCATCAATGCATTATATGCCAAAACTTGCTAATTAGTCTCTCTCGTTCTCTTTGTGTCAGTAAGTTTGTTACATTCCAATATTTGTGATGGCTATTGCTTAAAGTGATCTCAATAAGAATTCAGATTATTCCAGAAGGTTGCTTGGATCATTCTGAAAACAATAGAGGTAGATAGGAGACACATTTGAGAATAACAGACTCAAAGAGAGTCTGAGTAAGCCCTTAAGCAATATGCAAGAATCCCAACCCAAAGGGAGAGCCAAATATTGTTGTAATGTTGTCCATGCACTAGCCGGTCTGCTGCAAGTCTTCAGTTTACCAAATGGAAGTGTGCTGAACATTCAAATTCAGCATCCATTATAATGAAGCTGGTTGAATTAAGCTGTAGTTTGGATAATGCTGTAGAAATTATTATAAGAGGAAAACTTGGATGTGCATGTAGTTCCAGCCTTTATTTGGGCTTCACCAACACAAACCAAACACAGTGAAATGGAAAGCTAATGATTAACAAAAGCAGTAGATTGTATATGCACTGAAACACCATGGGAAAACAGAGGCATGGGTCAGTTTTCACATAGTTTCACAAATATTTTCATGTAGATCAACTGTCTGAGAAATAAGTTCTAGCATTGTCCAATTTAAGGTATCCATACAGTGGTAGGATTTAATTAAATTAAAATGTCATCATCCATTATATGCCTATATTTATCAAGTTTGGCCGGTTCCAGTCCTAGGGTCCAGCACAGTTTCCTGCTCATAGACACCCGATTTAAATTCAGTAATTAATTGCCAAGTTTAGTAGAAATGTGAGAGAGATCACCAAACTGTGCTGAATTCTAGACTGTGCTATAGCACTGCTGGTGCTATATCAGCATTTCACAACTCCTAAAGATCCAATCCCTGGCCCTTTCGAGTTGAATAATCTGGATAAACACACCTAACATGACTCCTCAGCTAACTGTTAGGCCAGTCATGAGTTAGGTCAAGTATGTTGAGTGTTAGTTAACCTTAATACCATGCAGGGCAGAACAACTTTGATCTAGATCAACCTAAGCAAGAAACTTGCTATGGATAAATTGGCTTGGAACGTCTGGGAGTTGAAATAACCTTGTATAATGAGTTTTCTCTTTTCTCATGCACTGGGCAGAGTAATTTTCTTTGCCCCAAAGGAAGTTTTATTGATTTTGAGGTTTGATGCACTGAAAGCTGTCAGAACCAGTGTGGTAAGGGGCTCAAGAGAGTGTTTGGCATTTGTTATGAACAAAGATCAATGTAAGCTCTGTGATTGGCTCTCTGTGTTCCAAGCTTTGGATTTTGTTATAGTGTATTTGCAGTAAACAATATGAACCCCCATGGTGGAAATGCCACTCATGTTCAGCACTAGTAATTCTTCGGTTTCAGAAATAATAGGTATGAAGAGCAATGAGTTCCATCCTTCAATCACGTGTTCATAATTTAAAAGATGTTGGTTATCTTATTAAATTAATTTTAATTAAATTCCCTCTGGTCACTCTGGTTTTGAAATTCATTGCAAAAAATGTGAATGCTTGTGTTTTTTCAAAAGGTTCATCTCATGAATAGTTCTTCTAAATAGTGGTTTTATACACTCACCAACCATTTTATTAGGAACACCTGTGCACCGGTTCATCCATCCAATTATCCAGTCAGCCAATCAGGTGGCAGCAGCATAATGCATCGAATCATGCAGATACGGATCTATACCCACAGACCTGTCACTCACTCAAAGTTTTGTTTGCTTTTGCACCATTCTGTGTAAAATCTAGTGACTATTAGGTATGGAATACTCAAACCAGCCCCTCTGGCACCAACCACGGTCAAAGTCAATGAAATCCCATTTTTCCCCATTCTGATGATTGATGTGAACATTAACTGAAGCTCTTGACCTGTATCATTGTATGTATTGTGTTGCTGCCACATGATTGTCTGACGCGATAAGTGCATTAATGCGCAGGTGTTGACTCTACTATAAGTAAGGTATTGATATTATTTTTTATGATATTATTTAGTACTATGTAGAACTCTATTATAGGTAAGATTATATATATATATATAATTTATATATATAATTTATATATCTTACTTATAGTAGAGTTCTACAGTTGTACATTTATATTTAGTGTGCTTTTAGCTATAAAGAATGTTGGGGCTTTCAGAATAATATATTTGTCGGAGTGGTAAAGCTCTGTAGGGCAGAACAGGAAATGACTATGGAAAGGTTAAATATTGAAACCAGGAAATATATACATGCAGATAATGGCTAATCCTCATCTGAAAGTCATGCACAGCTTTACTTTAATAACCCACTGTTGTCTGTTTACTGTGTGGGGAATGCACTGGGAGAACATTACTAGATTTATGAGTGGCAAATCTTAGATTTATCAGATACTGAGAAGAGAACTTCCATGCTGTCTAAAGCATGGTAAGATATAGTTTATGGAAATAGTCCATAGAAAATGATTTCCATAATTAACTCTGCTGGGAGAGAGGTCCAACTTTAATTCACGCCTAGAGCAACTGCATGCCTGGAATTATAACTAGGATACAACATGTGTGCTTTTGGGGCACGGACAGGCAGCTTGCCTCAACTTTCCATGTGATAGCTGTTCACTATTTACCATTAATGTTTATGTTAAAAAATACATTCATCTGCTCCACTACCCCATTCTTTCCTCTCGAGTCTGAACCACTGGCTGCTTGGTAAAGGTTTCACTACAGCTTAAGCTGAGGTTGTCAGTTTATCATCTCGTGTAACATTTAAGCCAAATCTTACTAACTACACCGGATTATTTCTGCCAGATGTTTCCTCCAGCCTCACATTACTCTCATTAGGGGAAGGTGTACAAGCATTGCTATGAAACTTCAAACTCTGAACTCAATGTGTGGTTCAGTAGTCCAGTCCTGAATGCGTCATTTGAGTGGAAGATGCGAAATCTGGAATCAAATAACACACACAACAAGTAGGCCAGTCAGGTTTAGCCAAACTCCAAATACATCATGTGGAGATTGCGGTCAGAAACAGAAATGTTTGGCATGAATACATTAGAAATCATTAACACAATATTAACGGTTCCAGCTTATTGCTAAAAAACATGCCTACACCCTACCTTCCCTGTCAGCAGGCAACCTTCAGAACTGCTGTTTGCAAGTCTGTTACATGAGGAGTAAAGAAGAAATACAATATTGGTTTGCAGACAGGCCAAACTGAAACTCAGTGGGTTTTTTTTATGTATTGTTAACTAAAATAAGCAGATCACAGGGGTATGAGCGAATTAAATAAGCTCATCATACTTGAATGTGATTTATAGGAAACAGTGGCCAAGAAAAGTCATGGATTACTGTTTAATGCTGAAACATCAGCCCATTTTGTGCTTTCTTTGTAGCAGCTAGAGCAAACAAAAGCATTGATGCTGACATTCCTTAAAATGGTTCCGCCTACGCCAATGTGATGTCCCTTGAAGCTCACACATTTAAAATTCAACAATTGGGCTTAGTCAGTGGCATTTACCATTTCTGGCTGGCTCATTCTTCCATCCAATACAAAAAACAAATCCTACATTTATACATCACTATTCATTAACTATTAACCCTGCCCCGTCTCAACTGACTGATTTCACCTTCGTGACTCCGCTAGCTATCTAAGCTGCACAGCTGTCTTACTTTATCAAAACCCTGACAAGATTTCAATTCTCTGCTGCTTCTCTCCCTTGTGTTGATGGGTAATGGAGAGAGCTCACTCTGAAGTGCTCCACACCCCAGGGCAGCTTCAGAATCAGTTTGCTTCATCTAAATGCTGGCCTCCTGTCATTGGATAAAAAGCTTCGACAACTTCTCATGTTATCAGACAGGCAATTTTCCACTGGTGTCTGTATGTGATACAAGAGAAATCCCCCCAGTTTTGTCTTCCATGGACCTGGTGTCTTAGCAGGGCTCAAAGGTCTCTTTATTTCTCTACAGAAACAGCAGCATCCACATCAGACAGAATCTGTAGTTGTTTTCCCAGCACTTGGAAAATAGGTGGCGAATAAAAGGGCAGCATCGGTGAAGGATCTCTATTCCCAGTTGAATATCATGCAGTTCCTTACCGCCCCCTGCCTGTGAACTACAGACTAACACCCAGAGACATACCTGTAATATAAGCCAGCACAGACATACCTGTAACAGTGTTTCCACTTTCTCATTAGAGTAATGTTTTCTCACTGATTTATTCTGTATTCAGCTTGCATGTGTATATGGCACAAAGCAATGGGCAGGCAGAATAACATTACATAATAATGCCATGGCCGGTGTTTATTAAATAACAACTTTGATTACTTTGCATTTTCTTTTCTTTTTTCTTTTTTGCATTTCTTCATTTCACATTAACATCCTTCCAGGAAGGATTGGACACAAAAGGAGAAATAAAATATTTCTCTTTTAACAAAACAAGACACAAAAAAAACCCCATCTTTTGTTCACATCATACAACATAAATGAGAAGTAATTGGACACAATTGTCCAAAAGTAAGAACTTACTGTGTAGGGCAAGTAGACAAGGAGGTATAGAGGTGCAGCGTGGCAGTGACATGAGTAGTAAATGAAAATTTTATATATAAACCCTCAATAGAAATGCAATTTCAAATGAGCTCCAAGATGATACCCCTGGTCCAGGACAGCAATATTTGTGGGAAATGTATTATATATAGTTGTTTTTTTTTAATGGGCTTTTGTTATAGTCAATTTCTCAATAGGATGTTGATCTAAGAATATAGAATAGAGCCAATGCTCTCCAGGAATTGACACAATTCTGTTCAAGAATATCACCAGCCTCTCCTTAGTTCTGTTCTTTTAGACTAGCTGACCGGGTCAGAAGCCATATGTTTATGTTTTTTTATATATATATATATATATATATATATATATATATATATATATATGAGTGTAGATAAAGGAAACAGTGACAACTGACGCTCAGAGGTTTCATGAGTGCTATTAACCTTTCTCCACCAGCACCGTTCCTTTCAGAGCATTAATTTCTCACAGTAAATCATAGGTGCGAGTCTCTATGAGGACGAGCCATTTCAGGGAACACAGTAGTGACAAGATGATAAGTAAGAACTAAAATGGCTTTTACAGACACATTCTTCCTGGCAGTTGTGATACATTCGCACTGAATGAGAAAATATTACAGAGTCAAGTGGATGACCGTATTAGGACAAGAAAGACACTATGAACAAACACCACTGGAATGGAACTTTACAATACATTAATGTGCCCAGGCTTTTGCTCAGCACAGTGCTATTACTGCTTAAATGACTGATCTCCATACACACAGCGATACGGATTAAAGGCCTTAGGCTATGCTTAGATCAGTTAAAATACTGATCTAAAATCAGGCATGAACATCCTTGGCTCACTCCCGTACATGCAGGATGGAAAACAGTGCCATAATCTCTTAATATCACTGTGCCACCTAGCCACTGTGCCACACGCAATCAATCATATCAGTCATCACAGTAATATATTGCACATCTCAATGTCCATATGTAAAATATAAGAGGTATTGCATACTGCATATTTTATAGTACATTACACCATCCTTAGCAGACATCAACACTTTGAGTCCAGAGGGAAATAAATGGTACATAACAGCAAGGGAATTTGGAGGGAGCAGCATTTTCAGGATAAAAAAAAAATCTTAAACAACAGAAGTTTGTGTCATCAATCGCAACACTCATGACAAGATTGGAAGAGGGAGAACTCAAATCAGGCCGCTGATGAGGGAGAGAAAGCTGTTGTGTAAAGCTGCCAGAACGAGCAAGCAGACATTCACAGAAACATGCGGCTAGAGCAGGCAGCACAATCAAAAAGTTACAAAGCAGGGGTCAGCGACAAAGTTTAAAGCACAGCTTCTGCAGAATGGACAATCAAAAAAAAAAAAAAAACCCACTACCCCTAGAGAAGCTTCACATATTGCACTCGGTCCCACTAGTTCATGAAGAGCCAAAGACAATTACGTACAACAGGCTACATTTCCCGAGAAGTTCCGCAAGATAGCAAGATCGATAAAAGGGGAAAAGAAGACAGAAAGATGTAAGTGGTTCCAGCAAGGACGACAAAAAATAATGTATAAGAGTCCCAAAGTATGATCATCAAGCATCCATGTCTAATAAAAAGCATACAATCACTAGTCATTCTGTTGATTCAAATTTAAGCAAATTTAGAAGAAGAAAAAAAATTATTTCAAACATCTTCATATTGTCCAGTCGCTCAGTTCTGTGACAGCTACAGGAAGTGTAACTAGTGCTGGAATCTCCCTTTATAAAAGTATTTTAGAGGGACATCAGCATCCATGTTGGTATATAGTGTGTTCATGATCCTCATCCCAGAGTCAGAGGGGGGGGGGGGGGGGGGGGGAGGACAGAGAAGGACAGAGAAGGACAGAGAGAGAGAGACACACACACACTGTGGGCATGGTGTTGTCTCTCTGCACTATCTGCTGTGTCCAGGCTGCACTGGTGTCACAAAGCCTAGTGCAGTTTGAGCTTATAGGCAGAAAGCTCCATGGGCTCCAAGCTGATAACAGAGTTGTTGGAGAGCGGAGGCTCTGAGAACATCAGCGTCAGCGACATGGGCTGCAACAACTGCAGGTCCAGACCTCGGAACAGCCCCGACACGGCCAGCTAGAGACATCAAGCACAGAACATTCTTATCAGACAAGCACGCACAGAGCATGGAGAATTCAGGAAATGACTCAAATTAGCAATACGGTGGGGAAAAAAATACATCCTTATTAAAGGTTTAAAGAAATCATAAAAGCAGGCTTTGAGACAAGCTTATGCATTACAAAGAATACTTCAGCGTTTTTATACCTAATGTCAAGATACCCTTTCCCCAACAAGTGTGATTAATACAGACAATAATTGACATATTTCCCTGTACTGAGATATGAATGAATTAATATTTACTTGCAACTCGCATGGAAGTCTAAGGGCAGTCCTAACCTAAGCTCAGTCCAAAAACAAAAAAGATGTGAAACACATTCTTGTGGGACACTTTTTACAGTTTACTGACTGTGCATGGCAACAACACCACATTAGGGCACAAGATCCAAACTCTGGTCCCAGAGAACCCACCATACTTCACATATCGAGTTCCCTGTTCCAAGCACACCTGATTAAACAACTAATAAGAAGCCCTTCCTGAATTGAAGTGGGTGTGTTACAGCAGGGAAAACACTCGAATGTGCAGGGCATGGGGGTACTGCAGAACCAGGGTTGGGAACCTCAGCCTTAAAGGAAGTGTAAGCAACCATACATTTTGTCCCAGTGATGAAAACTTGGATTAAATTACACAAGATCAGCTTCGATAATCAAATTCTCTCACATCTGTCTCACCACAAGACCTTTATTCGTAGAGTGTAATGGGTGTAGTTGAAAGATTAGGTTGAAAAACCTTCTAACAGTCCTTTAAATAATAATAATAATAATAATAATAATAATAATAATAATAATAATAATAATAATAATAATTCTCCAGCATATAAAGGCTCCTCTCCTCACAGTTCACATTTCTGTTATACTTTGAACCAGCTCTGTGTTTCTGCTGCAGGGACTAACCTTGCCCTGTGTGGTGGTGCAGTTGAATCCAGGGTTTTGGAGCTCGAGGCTACAGTCTAGACCCAGCCGATGCAGCAGTAGAGCTGTGTGTGGGGAGGGAGAGCTAGCGTCCTAGAAAACACCCATAAAGCACATCCACAAAATATTATGAGACAATCAGCAGCTGAAAATCATCGGAATACATGTTGGATTTTAATCTAAACAAAATTTGTAACTTGATTTTACGTGAGAAATCACAGAATCATGGATTCAAACAGCGACAGTATTTCAGTAATGCACGAGTCACCTGGTTCTGGATGCTCCTGAGGTTCAGCAGATGAAAGTCACAGGGCAGTGATGTGGCCAGTGGGGAAAAGGTGCGGAGAGGGGGCACGCCACGTTTCTTTGGAACAACTGGCAGTGCCAGCACCTCATGGTTCAAGATGGCAGAGGTCAGGTGACTCAGCAAAGAGGGGAAGCTGACTGGTCCACTGTCAACAGCCTTTAGAAATATGAAGATCGCCATTACCTTACAGAATGCGAAGTGTAAGCTCTTTAATAAAAAACTGTAGCCAACTATATCATACAAACAGACAATTATACTATTAGTAATATTTCATTTCAAAAGTCTCAATTGTGTCAGTATTCCTGCATCCTGCCACAGTCTATATAAAAATAAAACACTATTATAGAGACTGGAAGTGGACAGAATAATAAATCACACGTGGGACACATGGAAAAGAAAGCAGCTAATGGACAGGAACAAAGTGCAACCTATTCACCTAAAGCTATAAACATCACAGCCCCTCTGCTGCTGCAGTAACATTACCTCTTTCATGTTGTCTCCTAAAACATGAGCGATGATTTTACTTATCATGTGGCTGATTTTGGCATAAGAGCCCACAGGCTGCATGCAATAAAAAGGAAGTGATTGAGAAAGAAAATGAGAGGAGAGTGATCAATGGAAACTGATGAGAAGGACACAAAATGAGCCAGTTGCAGCATAAATAAAAAATAAAATAAAAAAAAGACACAGACAATACCAGGTCCAAGTGAACCACAGAATCACATAAATACAAGATCATTTACATTTAAATTTCCAGCTCAACCCCACCAGGCAATAGAGCCATCAGATCAGTGTCCGTGACTGTTTCAATGGATACATGCAAGAAATGCAACAGAAGAAGCACTAACTTCACATAAGCACAGCCATCAGCACATCTGCCTTAGAACAAATGTCATCACTACAGCTACAGGAGTATGAAAAGAGTGCCATCTGATGGCTGAGAACTCATTTCACTCACCCTGCTGCTGCTGGATCTCCTCTCTAACAGGAGCCGGAATCGGTTCGCTGTCCTCTTGTTATCCTTCAGACCTTGTCCTAGACCCCTGTTATCATCCTGCATCAATCTACGGTCCAGAATAACCTCCAACTGACCTGTGAGGGACGTGTGAGAGAGACGATGTGAAATCGTTAAAATTATCACCAGATCCTACACAGAGTACAAGCTAGACAAACTCTACATTGAGGAAGTCAGTGTACTGACCACTGGCGAGGCTGCTGACTCCCAGGGCCTGGGCCGTGTGCAGGGTCAGACGGTACTGGCTGTCCTGGATGTAGGCCATGGTGGGCATGGGGTAGAAATTGGCCTGCAGTGGTATTTTCTGGAAGTACCTGCGTGGCTGGATCTGAGAGGGAACAATCATAACGTCAGTTAGCCCTCTTTCACCCACAAGGTGCTTGTGCTTAATCTCAATGTGTGTTCTATGCATTTGCACCTTGAAAGGACCAAGGACCACTTCTTGTCTGGTTCTTTTCTACATGGTCATGTATGTTGCTGCTGGTTTTGAATCGAGTACCAGCAATATCATGGTCATGAAAATAGGATAGTTGTTGCCATGACAATAACTCTGGGAGCTTAAGTTATGCATGACAGTCATTTAATAAAAAGATGTGATCTTTTTGGTTGGTGGAGAAAGGCTAAATTAAGTATTTCAATACTGAATCAGTGGAAATCAGAGGAAAGGATCATTTGTAAAACTTTTGATGGTTGTAATTGTGTACCATGTGAATAAAAAAAATCCCATTAGGAATGTCTTTTTATGCATTTGCACAGCTCATAAACCGGCAAAAATGTGGGACAGATCTTAAAAAGGTTCGTTAGTTGCCTGAACCAGGTCCAACCATCTGTGGGAAAGAAGCCATTGTTAAATTTTTTGGGGGGCTAATAACCTTTAATAAGCAGTTTTTAAACCCCAGGAGTCTTTTCACAGAACGCTCCATTTATTAAAGCACAATCAAATTGGCCTTTTAATTAAAGAATGTGTAGGTGTAGACTTAAGACCTTGTTGTTCACTATACTGATAAAGTTTACTCATGAAAGAAATGACACTACTACATACTTTAGGCTAGAAATAGGTTTAATTAGTGTATTGAATGCGATTAGCCAAAATTTATTGGCAAGGTGGAACAAGGCATTACTTCTATTATTTCAGTGACAGTGAATGATGCTTTCGCAGAGCAACTGAATGCATTTCATGAATAAATGAACGCTAACCTGGAAACCATTGAGGTCTGTGTAGAATGTGTCCTCACTCTGGATGTCCGTGACCAAACGCATGGCCAGCTCTTTATTACTCTGGTCCCTGATGTCCACCAAGGTGGTGATGTCCAGAGACAGACCATCTATACCTGAGGGACACAAAATACAGATGTTAAGACCATAGAAAATTATGGTATGTACACATATGCAGAATGACTACTGGGGGGGGGGGGGGGGTACCTGGCACGTTGTGTATGCAGACCGTTTGCTGGAAGTGCTGGTAGTATGCGACCACCTCAGAAAAGAGAGGACCCTCCACAACACGCACAGTTGGAGGCTCTATCTGCACGTACGGCTGAGAGACAGAACAAAATATGATTTTCACACAGCAGGCAACAAATTGCTTGCCACTCACGTGCATTTAGCAGTTTACTATTTGAAAGGTCAGATTTTGCATAACTTTGTACATAATCAGTCTCCATCATGTTAACCAGAAGGATCTCCCGTGACTTTCAAAAATATAGGAAACAAAAAACTAGGAAAAAGATAGGAAAATCTCAAATCTCAAAATTTGAGGCACAAGAACACATGAGCCGTATTCTAGTCTCACGATCATTCGTCATGGTCCAGCATGCTTGCCACTGAACCTGTGCATCTTTGCTTGCCTGTCTCTTAATGAAAATAAACGGTAGACGAGCAATTGTCACTTCCAATGCAAAATGTCATTTATTCCATCCTTCTAATCTCTCTAATAAATCAATTCCATTTAAGACTCATTACCATGGCAATGCCATCTGGTAAGAAGAGGTACGCTCCGCTCTTGTCCTTCGAAGCCCGAGTTCCATAGGTGAGGAATTGGATTTGCACCCTCACCTCCTGAGGGTCATCCTTACGGCGGATACTCTGATACACACAGAGCAAAGACCGGACACAAACAGGAAGAAAAGAAGAAGAAAAAAAACCATCAATAATTTCACTTTTACTCATTTAGCCTACAAATCCAGAATTTCACTGCCTACTGTTCTAACTTAATTGTTGTGGAGCAGGAACATATGCAGTACTGAAGAGATCCTTAGAGATACAGATACATATGTCTGAATGCAGACCAACTAGGTTACCAACACACTTACATAGTCTAGTATTACTTATTATTGTTATAAGCTTAAAAACCAAAAACAAACCAAAATCTTGCTTTATAGTGGCATAAAGGATTCTAAACCATCAAAGCAGAGAAGTGAAATGCAAACACACAGCCATCCTGTTTGTGTATCTTGTAGTAATCTATTACCAAAACTGAGTAACTCAACAAACAAGCACATTTATAGATTTCCTGCCTGCGGAATATTTCTAAGTAAAACTGTTTACCACATTCCTTTTTCAAACATGGAAGTTGTCCTACTTTTAACAGTAGGGTTATAATTCAAATGCTTAAAGGCTATAAAGACCCATGCAAAAACAGACACCAAGTGTGAATCTTCACCTTATTACAAATGAGTGAGTTTTAAAGCCAGGTCTATGAGGTAAGTGGCATCTTAAAAGAGAAACCCTAGCAATTCAGGGGCTGTATTCACAAGGATCGTAAATCTAAACGCATTTCCTAACTCTTGAAATAAATGTGTTATTCTTAATATTAAGCCTCTCCATTACGTATCATCCAAGAATCATTTTCAAAGTAGTTTAATACCAAAAACAGGTCCTAAACCTAGGAAAAGGAAGTCAGAGAGGACTCCTAAATAACCAAGACTGAATCCCAAACAATCCTAAACATCTGTTTCTAGAAATTTACCAGAGCAGTCAACTTCATGTCTTTGATAAATGATGGTTTAAAAAGGGTTTAAAAAAAAAAAAAAAAAAAAAAAAAAAAAAAAAAAAAAAAAAAGGTATTTTGGAGTATTTAAAAACTGTTTAAAACAAAGGACAATTATATTTATATAATAATATTATATATTATGTAAGCAATGTCTTATTGCCAAAGATCACAATCTAGATAGATCTAGATAAAAATTCTCCACTAACTGACCACGAGAAGCGCAGCAAAGAAGAACTGCAAACATTACCTGTGATTCATACTTTACATCAAACAATAATTGCCCTCTTGATACTTCTATTGACAAATCAGTATGAAGATCATAGCTATTGATGATGGCATTTTTGGAGTTTGGATATAGAGGTTTGTAAGATGAACTCATGAAATGAAATGCATGATACCATCATACTATATTAAAACAAAATTCTAAATGTTCACATTGGTTACACGGTTATAAAGCAATACATAAGCACTGTATAACTTGTTACTCAAAATGTAAAATAAAGTACAAATCCTATCAATAATATTCATGTGTTGGCTATGCTAACCATTTGCCAAAAATATATTTGATCTAAGCAAGTAGATTTATTTCCATTTGTTTATCACATTGATATTTTACATGGTTGTGCATTTGGATTTCCTTTATTAATTTACTGTGCAGACTGCTACAGCACTAGCCAATCACTGTCGATGTCCCTTGATGAAAGATGCCATCATCTGCAGCAAAAGCATCAAGCCTGCCCTTCCTTTAGGAAATCCTCAGTATAAATTTTCTTTAGAAACCTTTAGTGGCACTGAGGAAAATGCTTAGTATTAAAATATGATTCTTTATGAATATGACCCCAGAATTTTTCCTCTCATCCCCAAAATCTAAACAGAGAGCTGGCTACTTCTGATATTTATATCTCTTTACAGCAAAGACATACACTTACTGGCCACTTTAATAGGAACACCTGTACACCTGCTCATTCTTGCAGTTATCAATCAGCCAGTGATGTGGTAGCAGCACAATGCATAAATTCATGCAGATACAGGTTAAGAGCTTCAGTTAAAGTTCCCATCAAATATCAGAATATGGCGGGGGGTGGGGGGGTGGTATCTCAGTAAGCGTGACACCAGCTTCCAAGTAGTTAATGCCGTATGGCTGGTCCAGCAGGGGTACAGGTGTTCCAATTAAAGTGGCCAGCAAGTTTACATTCTCAGGGAAAACTCATTAGAACCAAAAATATAACCTGAACATTTCAATTTATAGCAGTCTGCAGTACAACCTAAGAAGTTCAAGTTCAAATCTGGTATTAAACCCTTCAAGGTCTATAGCATAATTTTTATATCGGTGTTAACACTGTACGAGACTTTTATGACTCTAGCCCCACTGGATTGCTGGCTCACCTCCAACAGGCCTGTGGTGCCAGAGAAGCCCAGCGTGAGAGACTGGGTCTGTATGTAGAAGGGCTGCGAGTCAGCCACCTGAGAGCGCACAGGAAGGGGATCCAAACCATGCACGGTCTGACTCCTCCCCGAAACCCTCAGCAGTGTATCAGAGCGCAGAGTCATGGGGGAGTCAATCGAGTCGTACAGATGGAACACAGCCAATCCCAAAGCAGGGAGGCGTGTCATGAAGGAAGCCTGGAGACCAAGAGAATGAGACAAACCTGAACATCTGAGTCATACATGCAAAGCAACGTGCACAAATTATTAGAGATGTGGTTGGTTTTTTTAGATTCTTTATTAAATAAAATAAAGTTTAACTACATCTTTCATCATTATTTAAAAAAAATATTTTTTCACTTTTTAAAAATAATTAAAAAGACGATTAAACAGCAGCCAGAGGTAAACCAGGTTTTAATTAATTTCTAAGAACAGCACAACGTAAGACTCGTACTACGTCTTTAACTGAAGGTGCAATAATCCCAATCTCCTTTTTTTATTGTGTTCCTTTTTTTAACCAAAAACAACTGTTTCTTCCACCAGGCTTGCTCTGATTGGCCGCATGGAAGCATTTGTTTAAAGTCAACTGTGTTTCAAAGGATAATGTCTGCATTCTCAATAACAGGGTACTGATTAAAGTTTTCCTCAGCAATAGGGTAATTTATTTTATTTTATTTTGACATTCACATTCTCACACACAATACACACACCTGGTAGACTTCTCCATCCATCTGCACAGCTGAGCTCCATTGTGCACTGAGCTGCACTGGTAGGGTCTGGCCATCCTCAGTGAGAACTCTGACCCGTGCCGAGTTAACCAGTACAGTGACCACACACAGACGCTCCTGCTCCACAGGGTTAAACAGTACCAGGTACCTAAACAAGAGACGAATACATAAAGGCTATCAATCTGCTGATGACTGAGTACACAAGGTCTGGAGATAAGAGTGCTGGCAGAACTTCAAGAAGTCCTTTCAGTTAAAGCTGGCTATTTATTAACCTGTCAATGGGAAAATCAGTGTATTGGAGTACAGACTCCTTTTGCATTGCACTTAAGGATGTGCCAGTGAGGAAATTTTCCCACTGGCTAATCGACGTGTGGCATCACCGGTAATACCAGTATCACCCCTCGCTTTTATATCGCTTATGAACACCCGTGCAGCCATGCGCATTTCACATTCGCTTTCGAATTAGTGGCAATTCGGAGCAGCAATTGCTTGAATGGTGGGTTCATTATTCTTCTTAATGAAAAACACAACAAAAAAACAGTATAATGACAAACTCACTTATATTAAACATAGAACTTTTGAAACCAAATTTTCCGCTATCGTCTTGTCAGTCAGCTCGCCTCACTCTTGTCACGTGATGAATGAAATCTGACTCCTGCTGATCTGTGACTCAGTTTTTAATTGTAGCGTCCATTCTCTAACTGAACTAAATTATTTTTATTACTATAAAAAAGCAAAATGACAGTGGGGCATTGCCACGGTGGGCACCTGACGTAATCGGCGTCCGGCTGAACACCGTGCAATACCGGCTATCACAGCAAGCCTAATTGCACTGTCTCATGGACTACCACAACATTTTCATTGATATCATCACATCATGTCCCTAACAAACGACACAAGGCCAGACATAAAATATGACAGGACACAACAGCAAAGTGAAAACAATTTACCAAATGACTCACTAAAAGCTATCTGTCAGAATAGAGTTCAAAGAATAATATGATGCTCCTCTATTTCCACTGCTATGGTTGCTAAAAAGTGAAAATCCTCCATCTTGTTGGTCTGAGTGGTGAGTTTAAGTGGTTTGCATACCTGGGAGAAGAGTCCAGTTCAATCAGAGTGCGCTGGGGTAAAGAGTCCTGTGTGGCACGCCTGTCATCCTACACTCACAAACACACCACAACAGGAGTTTTCATTTAAATGACTTTTGCTGAAGTGTTTAATAAACATGCTATGCTTGCTCTTTTTACCGTTTCCAGGAAGGGCTCAGTCTGGTAGAAGCGATACACATCTTTATTTTTCATTATGAGGAAGTGTGCTGCATTAATGATCACTCTTTTCAAGCCAACAAGTGAGCGCAATAACCTGCAAGAGCAAAAACACACAACAAAGACAAAAACTAGAAAATAGGAAACACTTTGGTTATATGGTAATTAGCACCACTTGCAGTACTTATTTTTATACTTTTATCATTTTTAGCAAGCAATATTTTACATTTTGTGTGCTTTAATATATATATATATTTTTTATATAGTCTCAGTAATTCGGGACCTTGTGCCATAGTCAATGACAACAGCCTCCTTGGCAGTGCCAGTGATGGCATCATGATGCTGGAAGAGAGCAATGTTGCGCCTGGCGTCTGTCAAAAGGGAGTAGTCCGAGGTGGGGTAGCGCCCTTCCATCCCTGCATGGCGTGCATGTGCAACAGCCAAACTGTAGAGAATCTCTGCCCCCCTGAAACATGCCAAAAAAACGAAAAACAATAAACTGCTACACCTGCTGGCGGCCAATCTGGTTTAGTAACACAGAATTGTGAAGCGTTTTGTTACATCATCTTTGTGCTTGCAGCAGGGACCAGCATTTACTGCTCATGTTAAATGAAAAAAATCCTAGCACACATTATGATGCTTATGGTGTTATGAAAGATCATATCTAGCCATTGCTTAGGAAGCTATTGCCAGCCTAAGAAGGGGGAGATTTTCCCAGCAGTTGGAAATACCAGAAGAAGCAATCATTAACAATACCCACTAACAGCTTTAAAGAAGTGATAATTATGAGCACAGGTTCACAATGCATTATGCCAGACAAGTAGGCAGGGGAATAAACAACAAGTGCTTTAGGCCACCTGGCAACACAAATTCCTTCCTGCCAACTATCAAATCTCTGGCCAAAGCAGTAATTAAATCGCTAAATTCAATAACTATTAGTTGATACTTGCTATTGTGTGTAAATTTGGCAGCACGTGATTCAACTACACAAAGAGCCAGAAAAAAAATAATAAAAGTACTTTTCATAAATGGACTTTGGACACAGGATGTGATCAAAACAAACTGTGGACTAACCTAAGGTGGGACTCAAGCACACGGTCTAGGTTTTTGTAGAATGGTCTAGAGGTGTAGTAGCCACTCCAGTAATGATCCTCTCGGTCAGCATAAGCAAAGAAATCTCCACTCAGTACAGGGTAACCAGGCGGTCTCATCCCCTGGCCCACCCCATTAGCCTTATATACAGCATTGAAGTAGTCCGTTAGTGTGCCAAACTGGGCCTTAAAACAGAGAATTCCACTATTAACTTCAGAGTCTACTCAAAACAGCAAACAAGTTAAAGTACCAGAATCAGATTAACTCTCGAAACTCCAATAAACGAGGCCAAATAAGGTTTCTGCCAGCAACTTCAATTTAATGCTACACATAGAAAAGAGAAAAAAAAATTTAAATTAAATAAGCATGACTGCACTCTGACACTCACTCTGATTCAGACAAATATGCATTCAGGTACTATAGCTATGGTTGGGTCAGGATAGTCTGTTAAAGTGGCTATAGTAGTATACCAGTACTATACTTACCTTAACATGCAATTCTGGGTGAGAGTTCATGTAATCAAAAAGTTTCTGGTAGTTGATATATTGTTGGTCCCACTCTTGGGCTTTATCATAGCGGAAATCATCTCCTAATGGTACCAGCAGAACTTTGCTACGGAAAAGCTTAGACTTCTTGCGATACTGGTCCAAAAGGGCTTGAACCCTGGGATACAGAAAGAACCAAACAAGAGAGTTGTTAACAGTACTCTTTCAGCTTAATATTGGCACCCTTGGTAAATACGAGCAAAGCAGGCTGTGAAAATTGTTTTTGTTGTTTAACCTTTTCATCTTTTGTTAATAAAAAAAATTTCACAAAAATACTCTGCTCACGGGTTTATCCAAAAAATATATATCTTTGTTAAATATGGGTGTGCAACAATTATTGGCACCCAATAATTATATATTTGAAGTATATTCCCATTGATCTTTTACATTTTTTAGTACACCTGAGTGAGTAGGAGAAAATTGTGCAAAAGGAGCCCCGACCAAGTACTGAGAGCATAAATTAACATACTTTTCAGAAGATCGACATTTCTGTATTATAAATTATTTATTCTAATATACTGGATTTTCGATTTCCATGAGCTGTAAGCATCAAGATTAAAACAAAAAAAGGCTTGAAATATTTCACTTTATGTGTAATGAATCTAGAATATATGAAAGTTTACCTTTTTAAAAAAAATTTAATTATGGGGAAAAAATTCATCTTTCCACGATATTCATTTTATATATATATATATATATATATATATATATATATATATATATATATATATATAAAATTTTCTTTTTTTTTGATGCACCTGTACTCTGTCTTCAGTTTGTCAGACACTGCTGAAACTTCAAATGGGATCGGGTTCTATTGTCAGATGAAACCAAAATAGAGCTTTTTGGCAATAAACATCAGAGCTGGTTTTGGAGCACCCAGAGAGGTAGCCATATGGAAAAGTACCTCATACCGACGGTTAAATATGGTAATGGCTTGTTAATGTTTTGGGGCTGTTTTCTGCCAAAGGACCTGGACATTTTGTTAGGATACATGGAATCATGGACTCATATATTAACAGATATTAAAAGAAAACTTGACTGCCTCTGCCAGAACTGATCCAAATCATACATCAAAGTCAACACAAAAATTGTTTACTGACCACAAAATCAAGGTCCTGCCATGGCCATCCCAGTCCCCAATGTTTTGTTTGCAGTTGTTTGATATCAATGAGAGCAGAGTATTTTTGTGAATTTTTGAACAAAATTTCAATAAAGACAATTTTTCACAGCTTTCTTCGCTCATATTTACGAAGGGTTCCAATATTAGCGAAGAGCACTGTAGAGTAATATAAAATTGACCATGAATTTATTAAATAAACTAAACTGTGTTTCAGAGACAGCAGTAGGATATTACCTCTCAGCCACATTAGCCTCAGAAATGGCCCGTGGAGGCACCTTCCAGGGGCAGTTGATTCTGCTACCTGGCAGCCTCTTAAAGTCAAATTGGCAGCAGACCTTTGGGTCAGGCCCACATGTGTGAGGCACATCATAGCTGTAGAAGGGCATCATGTGGCAGAAGAGGTCTGTGCCTGACTCACGATCTGTTACAGAAAACAAAAAGGAGTTATCCAGTTACTTCAGTTATTTTTATTTTCATTACAGTATTTTCATTCAGATTTCTCAGTGATAAGTTCTTGGGTCCTGTCCTTCGTACACGTATTACTGAATAAAATTGATTGGAATGTTAACAATAATCCTGGATCTGCATGCAATTACTAAATAAAGGTCATGAAACCATAATACACACAATTTACTTTTTCATGCCATCAGTTTAATTAATTAAAAAATTTCCATGTGTTGGTTCATTTGTGCGTCTGTCTTAAGAAAAACTACCCAGCACCTTACAGCTTAGATAAACTCGATATGTCTCTGCTATAGATAGGTCTATGGATAGGCCTTCTGAATTAAAAAGTGTTAGCATGGGAGTGTGAGCCATATTATCTGTAGGGGATATGTTGCACATATATTTTAAATGTTTTTTCTTTCATATGGGTCTATTCAAAATGAAGACTGAACTACTTAATTTTTTGGTTGGAGAGCAAAAGCATTAATGATATTAACTGAGAACAAATAAAAGTTGCTAAATGTTGCACAAGCATAGATTTTTATAACTTCTCTTCTAGTTAATTGTTCAAAATCTTAATGGAAAAATTTTAAACCCAAGTTTTTTTATGCTCTTTTTTTATCTTAAAAATCACACTACAGGATTTTTCAAGTAGGAGATCTCACCCCAAGCCTGTCTCCACATGAACTCCAGGTTCTGTGTGGAGGCAAAATGCTTCTTAACAGAGTAATGGACCCTCTGAATTAGCATGCTGGTCAGGTTGGCTTTCTTCAGTAAGTAAGGCATTGTGGCACTGTGGCCAAAAGGGTCAATAGCCCACCCTGAGTGAGGAGTCACACCTAAACACACACACACACACACACAAACACACACACACTAAAAACACAGGACAGCAAGGCCATGGCAAACAAAACTGCTATACTCTAGCTGAACATCAAGCAAAATATTTAAGGAACACTAGCTACCACATTGTTCTTTGAACATCAGCTACTGTAGAATATTCTGTGAGCATACCCAAGTTTTTTTCCAGCCATTGATGCCCTTCAATAAGCTGGTCGATCATGGCAAAATAGTGACTGTTTGCTTCATCTGTCATTACCCATCCTCCTGTCACAATCTCCAGCTGCCCTCCCAGGATCAATCTGGCACAGAGATTTTAAAACACATATTAGATTATTAGATTAGCAGGTGAGGAAAAACCTCCATTTACAAAGTAACTTCGGTGTAACTTACTTGCGGATTGCCTCATGTTTGTCAGCACCTACACTCTCCCACCACTTAACAAAGAAGGATATCTCAGACCAGATGAATTTCCTGCGTGGGTCCTCTGCAAGCTTGACCACCATGTTGTTCAAAATATGTTGTGTCTGATCATTATAATATTTGTCAAAGGTTTTGATCCAACCTGTCAGTGCAAAAGGGACAGTAGTTATCAATGTAATTTAATGCTTTCAACCAATAGGGTACTTGCTCTTGAACATTTTCCTATGACTGAAAACAAAAACATAGGAAGGTAGATTTCCCAGAGCAGTGTTGAACTACCTTGTTGGACATTGCTCTAAGCAGGCAACAAAGTACACATACAGTTGCAATCAAAATGATTCAACTCCCATTGCAAACCAGGTTTATTGTCAAAATGTACAGACTTTCAGCTGTTTGCACTTGAACAAATCAAACAAAAGCAATTGAAATAGTTCAACACAACAAATGCTTCAAGTGGTTTCCCCAAATTCAACTGAAAATGCAAATTATAATGAATTCTCCAGTCTCAAAATTATTCAACCCCTTCTTGGCAAGCCTCTTTAGTATTTAGTAGAGCATCCTTCTGGTGTGAATGAGATGCATAGCTTCTGGTGGCATTCCTGAAGACTCTTAGCCCATTCCTTATGAGCAATAGCCTCCAGTTCCGTAATATTCTTGGGTTTGTTTGCTGCAACCGCCTTCTTCAAATCCCACCAGAGATTTCCGATGGGATTCAAATCAGGTGACTGTGATGGTCCTGTAGAATCTTCCAGGACTACTTCTGCAACCAGGCCTTGGTGGAATTTGAGGTATGCTTGGGATCATTCTGCTGTTGGAAGGTCCAATGACACCCAAGGTTCAGCTTCCTCACAAATGGCATGATGTTTTCTCCTAGGATTTCCTGATACTTCAATGAAACCATCTTGCCTTCCACACGCTGCAGGTTTCCAGTGCCAGAGGATGCAAAGCAGCCCCAGAGCATCACCAAGCCACCACCATGCTTGACTGTAGACAGAGTGTTCTTTCTTCATTCTTCTTCCTCCAGACATACCGCTGATCCATTGTGCCGAAAAGTTCCAGTTTTGTATCATTGCTCCACAGAACAGAATCCAAAAACTTAAGTGGCTTATTTACATGATTTTGAGCCAACTTTTCTTGTGCTTTTGGGTCAGTAGTGGTGTACGTCTTAGAGTTCTGGCATGGAAACCTTCTGCATTTATTATGCGCCTTAGTCCTTAATAAATTTAGTACTGTGCTCACTGAAACCTCAGTGCCTGTTGCCACCTGTTCCCAAGTCTTGCAGCAGGTCTTTTGCAGTCACTTGGGGGTTTTTCACAACCTGCCTTCTCAGAAATCTGGTTGCAACTGTTGATGGCTTCCTATATCTGCCCCATCCAGATAGTGTAACCACTGTTCCTTTAACTTTGACCTTGCAAACTATGCTTACAATGGTGTCTCTAGGAACATTCCGTGCCTTCACTATCTTTTTGTATCCTGTTCCTTGTTTGTGAAGGGCGATGATCTCTCGTCTTAACTTTTTGGACCATTCTTCTGACTTAGCCATATTTCTAACATACAGCCAACGTAACACTCAACATACCCCTAGCCAGTTCAGGTATTTCATGTGTTCCAGCTCATGTGTTAGTCACATCAGGTGTGCTTGAGACAACACCTGTTTTGCATATTTGTGCTGTTCTAAGGGATTCTATTCAGGGTGTTGAATAATTTTGAGACTGGAGAAATCATTATAAGTTGCATTTTCAGTTGAATTTGGGGAAACCACTTGAAGCATTTGTTGTGTTGAACTGTTTCAATTGCTTTTGTTTAATTTGCTCACTGCAAACAGCTGAAAGTCTGTAAATATTGACAATAAACCTGATTTGCAATGGGGGTTGAATAATTTTGGTTGCAACTATGCAAGTACGCAGAGCCGGTTGCACCAACTGAAGACTAATTTGACTATACATAAGGGTGTCGTGTTGGTGCAAAACCCTAAGTGGAGAGTAATTTGTTTAAAGCTAGTGTGGTGTAGAATTTCTGTCACACCCATATGTGCTTGTTGAACATCCCATTCCCGCCTTGCGGTTATAACAACCTCCACTCTTCTGGGAAGACTCTCTACTAGATTTTTGGCTGTGAGGATGTTTCCATTCAGCCACAAGAGCATTAGTTAGGTCAGGCACTTATTTCAGATGAGGAGGCCTGGCATGTAGTCGGTGTGTCAATTTATCCCAAAGGTGTTTATTGGGGTTGAGGTCAGGGCTTTGTGCAGGCCACTCAAGTCCTTCCACACCATGGCAACCCTAGTAGTTATGGGCCTCACTTTGTGTACAGTGGCATTGTCATGCTGAAACAGGTCTGGGCCCCTAGAACATCTTAATACTACAGCACACAAAGACATTCTACATGATTCTGTGCTTCCAGATTTGTGGCAACACTAATCAATCAAAGTAGGCTACAAGAGAGCTTATATATAATATGAATCGGTTCTGCAGCTTACAACAAGGCACTTCTCATTCATAACAGTAGCAAATGACATGTAAATACCCCAGAGTGGGCAGAGCTTACTTTTAAAGCTTATTTAATGTGCATATTTGGAACGTTACTGGCCATTGTTTGTACCTTGGGCATTAAAAATGTACCTGTACTATAATTCGGAAGGTGAATATATGACTACTACTACTTATATATATATACACACACATACATATAATGTAATGTAATGTAATGTAATGTAATGTAATGTAATGTAATGTAATGTAATGTAATGTAATATATACACACACACACTAATATATATGAATACTGTCTGTTACATTATTAGAAAAAGGGACATTGGTGTATGGGGTTTAAAGGTTTAAACCTCAGTGTCAGCACAAACAACAAGACCAGGCTGTCAGTGTGTGACATGTACTATTGCAGCTCTGCTGAACCAAATTACATCAACATCCAGCATTCAGCAGGCAGACAAAAATATTTAACAAAGAGAACTGATGGACAAAATTTCAATGCAGGAATCAAAATGCAACCCCTACAGAAGTGATAACTTGTAGGTTGGAAAGATTAAATGAGGTATTGAAATATTTTAATAAGCTGGAAGAGGATTTGCATTCAAGGCTTCTAGGAGTGATGTTCTGAGTTCATTCCACAATAACCAGAGGACAGATAGAGCAGCTCATTATGTGTCCAGTGTAGCTGCAGTATTCCTCCCAGCTTACAATTCAACTCCAACTTGCACAATGCCACTGTGTGCCCTACTTTACCTACAGCACACCTGTGTGATGAATAGGTTGCATAGTATCTGTTTCTTTTACACAAAGGCAGAAAAAATAAAGCCAAGTTTGCTTAACAGTAGACAGATTAAAACACGGAATTAATGAAAAGAATGATTTATGGTTGTATTGGAAGCATTTACCATTTATCGTTAATACTTCAGAACAATAGTACTAAAGTGTTTCCTTAAATGACATTCAGGCTTCCATAGTGAATAAAAACTAATAATAAAGTAGTATTTTTACCTACCTGGGTCATTGTGAGTGTGGGGCACTACAAACACTTGCAGGGGTTCATTGTTCCACTCACTGGGCTCATACGTGATATCAAAGCCCTGCTTCCACACACCTCCATCCACATTATCAAAGCTCAGCAGAGAGTACACATCCAGCATCTACACACACACACACACACACACACACACACACACATTACGAAAACTAAAGATTAATATTAAACATTTTCTCCTGCATCGTGTCTTAGGAGATGACACAATCAGTCAGGCATATCTCATTTTAATAGCATTAGAGCAGCTGTGGTTCACACCCGTAAGTTACTCAGCCATGCTATGCTACGTGTCACACAGCCCGTCTCTGCTTGCTATTGTTGGGTGCAAAAAAATAAAAGGCTTCCTTTCTGTGAAGTCTTTGCCATATTTACTAAACACAAGGTAAACCAGGTTTTACTGCACTGCAGATATTAAAATGACTTACATGTTGTGACAAAGTTGACACGTACCCCTATCTCAAAACATCTCTTAAAATTAAGTCATGAAGTCACAGGATATAATGTCACGATGTGCGATTAAAAAAACCTCCTAGTGCGGTTGCAATTCATGCCCATGTTTACTCATATTGAAAATGCAGGACTAGCATGGTGCGACAGAAACTGCTAAAGTGATTTGCACAATCATGCTGAATAGAAGCCTCTCTCAGAACACAGGCACTGAACTTAGTGTCTATAGAGCACTTGCCTGCAGGTCGCTCTGGCCATGGCGGCCCAGTGCAAACTGACAGTCTTGGGGTTTTATGGTGAGGAAGGTAGGCCTGCCGTCGAAAGGCAGCACCCAAGAACCGTTGGCACTGCGAAATGGAAGTTGGCCACTGGGTGAGATGGCGCCTGTGTCCGTAAGCTCCAGCACAGAGTCTTTAATGTGGCTGATGATCTGGTGGTTCTCCTCTAGAAGCTGCTCCAGCTGCTCAATGCGGTTCTGCAACACCGAAATCTGGCTCTAAAATTGAAAGGGGAAAAGGAAACATCTAACCTACCATCACAGTACAAACACATTTTCTACAGGAAAAGGTGGGATCAAAATTGCTAGAAAGTCATCTACAACACAACGTCTAGGGATGCAATTTTCTGTTTTATTTCCTTTTTATTCTGATACTAATATCAGATTTTTGAGTATCAGTTGATGCTGAAAACTAATCTAACTAATCTACTGACATTAGAGCATGGTCTGAACCTTGTTTACTCAAACATTAGGAGTGTTTGGTTCATGACCAAATTTCATTTGAGCTCTCTTTGTGTTTGTGTGCCAGCACAAAGCACTTAGTATAACACATTGGTAGTAGGGGCAGGTGAGATGACAAAAATAAATACAACACACAATATATAGTTTTCTCACAAACAATCAGCAATACATGCTTTCTATACAATTTACACACAAAAAAATTCTATTTAAAAAATCTCATTTATATTTATAAAGATTTTAAAAACTGAAAAGGGAAAATAACATTTTACAAATGTAAAGATTTCAACATCAAATCAGTCATCAGCGATGTTTTAATTGGTAGGCTGTATAAAATTTAAACTTAATAAAATGTGTAAATATTTACATATACATGTAATGTAGGTACCTAAATATTTGGGCATTGATAACAATATTGTTAATTTACCTGCCTACTACAGTATATTGAAGCTCAAATGAACATTCAATTTAATTTAAAGCTACGCCCAAATCAGGTGAACAGTGTACGAATTACAGCACTTTGTATGTGGTCCGAATGTGGACCAAAATTAATTGCACAAACTAACAATAATGAATTAAATTCTCATCTTTAATATTTGGTTGCAAAGCCTTTGCAGGGCTTGTAGGGCTGCAACTTACGATTATTTTCATAATCGATTAATCGGTCGATTATTTTTTCAGTTAATCGATTAATCAGATGGGGGAGATCAAACTTTCAGCATCATTTTTTCGGTTATTTAAAATACATTTTGGGTGAATTTATAAATGTATTTATTTTTTAGATATAGTTAACCTACAGTACATTTTGTTTACTTATTTTATACCTCTGATATTCTTTTATTTAATTAGTTTTATACAGACAAAAATGAACATCGTTTTGTATTTCACACACAAACACACACCAGCTGCTTCAGCATTCTTACCCTTGGGAAATTTCCCCCATTCTGTCTCCTGGCTGGGTCATGTTGGACACGATCCAACATCAGATAAAGTGAGAAGACAGCCACACAGAAGATGGCCCCGCCACACACAGTCACCTGCTTTTTCAGTTTCATCCTGTCCTTTTAGCCAAACAGTGCTGCAGCAATGGCAGACGTGAAGATAAAAACTTTACCTATGCACAACTTGGATGGGGGGGGGGGGGGGGAGTCTGAAATCTTTTAATGCGCAGCGTGCCCCAGAAGGTCAGGCTTTGTCAACAAGACTTCATGTCTATCCCTCTGCATATCCATAGAGCTCCAGTCTCAAGAGCAGAGGTCAGGATGGTGGTCAACAACAATGGGCAAGCACCAAGTCAAATTCAAACGAACCACTGCTAAGGCTGTAGCCCTAGTCCTCAATAATTTAATCCCACAGGAACTGAGAGGGGAAAAAAGAACAGCACAAGGCCCAAACAGGGAGCCTAGTGTTGCTGCACGGTGAGCACACACGTATGCTTGTGAAATCCTTTCGACTCAAAGGGCTAAGATCAATCCTTCATAATCTCAAGATTGTCTATCTCTGAGTGGGCCGTGCAGACAAAGTTATCACAGTGAAAGGAGGTTTCCACAAAGCAGTTCAGAAAGGACAGCTGAGTCGCGGGGAAAAACTTGGCTCGTCACATTCCTTCTTTCTTTAGCTTGACCTTTTTTTTTTAAAGGGTAATGTTGACTGTGATGAATATATTCAAGACCCCTTCCAAGACCACAGAATAAGGAAATAAATGCTAAATGCAGCCCTACACTAAAGACGATAGCAATGACTGACTCTTTTCACATACAGTGGAAGGGAGGGAGGAAAGAGACAGACACTGTCTTATGCACAAAAGAAACGTCAAAATCAATGAAAGCAGAGTGGTCCGGATTTGGCAGCTGAGTCAAACAGGTGTTTCTCTTTCCTTCACTAAAAAAAGTCTAATATGATCTTAATCTCCTTGGCTCAGACTTGGGCATTCACTTAGCCATCCCCAGAAGGGATTTGAGATTATTCCAGCATTCAAATTGGCTTGGCTAAAAGCTAAACAAGCTTCTGTCTTGCATCAAAAATATCTCTCTGGCCAGCTATGTAAAACTGAGAAGTCAGTACAGGTCAAGTTTTTAAGCATCTATAATTATAAATCTAAACTGTGGTCAGTCTGACTTAAATCAGTCTCTTTGGGCACATTAATCAAGAGTTCTTTCCTCCATGCTGCTACACGGTCATGCTCCAGCTCAAACATCAGGAACCCTCACAGCCAGGGAAGCACCTGTGAAAACAAAAGTTGCATGGGTCAAGTGAGCTTCCTGTTGCTTTCCTGTCCAACACATTATGTAGTTAACTAAAGAGGTTTAGGAACACAATAATTTTTTTTGTTGTTTTTTAAGTTAAAGAGGAGGTAATATGACCATATTGTTTGACAGTACTGTTCAACTTGTGTAACTTCCTCTTTTCTATTTATAAAAAAGAAGAAGAAGAAGAAGAAAAAAAAAAAAGCATTACCACTGCTGTTCTTTTACTCTGTGTTTCTGGGATTTATTCATTCATTTTCCATAAATACTTTATCCTGGTCAAGGTTGCAGTGGATCCGGAGCCCATCCCAGAAACACTGTGTGCAAAGCAGTAGAATGTACCGTGTATGGGATGACAGTCCATTGCAGAGCACCATTAACACATACACTCACAACTAGGGGCAAGTTAGGAGTTGCCAAAATACCTTGTTATTTTTATTACCTTATTATTATCATCATCATGTGTTCAATCAGTACTGTACACGTTCTCTACTTATCATAGTAACATTCCTCAAATGACATTCTTCAAATAAAGTAAGACTTGCTGAGAAAATGCTTAGAGAAACAGACAGTTACTACAGAGTCAAACAGCCTATTGTGGAACATGAACGTCTTCGATTTAAAAAAAAATTAATAATAGTTTAGAATAATTTCTGTGCTATCTACCTTTGTGTACTAATTTTTTGCTGTTATTAGCTGCCTGAAGAGGGAAATGCAAAATGAAGTGTGTGTGGTTCATTAAAAAGGTATGTTTTTGCTGTTATTGCTTTATAATCACACCCTGGCTCCAGACAGTGCTAAAATCAAAATACATAGGTAATCTATATGCTTTTTTGTTTGTTGTTTTTTTAGACAAAAGACAGATGTACCTCTTCTCTCAGACAAGAATCTTTCTCTACCACTTTTGGTTGCACAAGTGGTGCAACCCCTGCACAGAAGTTTTGTGATATGATGTTTATGCCATAAATCATACACCATTAATAACAGCATTGTGTGTATTCTTACCATGACTAACCTAGGCTCACAATCAGGGCTCTACAGTGCAACCATTTCACTCGCATTTGCAGCTGAAAAGTACTTTGTGTGGCTGTGAAAAAAATATGTAGGCACAACGGTGCAAGTGACCTGTTCGGAGTTGTATAATACAATCAGAATTAAAAACCACAACTCCAAAATGCATCTACACTGCGCAACAGTCACTTTCACACTGCTTTTCATCACCTCAGTCAACCAAACAAGTGTGTATATACTGCAAAG
Source organism: Ictalurus furcatus (assembly GCF_023375685.1). Classification (NCBI taxonomy): domain Eukaryota; kingdom Metazoa; phylum Chordata; class Actinopteri; order Siluriformes; family Ictaluridae; genus Ictalurus; species Ictalurus furcatus. The sequence continues at coordinate 14,494,061 of NC_071268.1, read as the reverse complement.
AAGCCATTATGACGACAAGAGTAACACTGTACATCATCTGCTACTCTCAACTTCCTGATCTCAAAAACCACCATACATAAAATACATCAAAATATATATATAATAAAAATATAAATAATATAAAAATATAAATAAAATGACAAATTAAATAATGTTTAATTACTATGGGTTACATTTAATATCAATTTGACATTAAGCTTAGTTCGCTATTTCCTTAGAAGGCTATTAGCCTTCTTTTTCCTAATATGAATCATTTTTGTGTTAGTCTACTTTTAATTAGGACACTCTATTGCTTAAGATATTTTTAAAAAATAATATAATATAATATAATATATAATATAATATATAATATAAACAAGCATAAAATATTTATAAATTAACCAACAATATTTGTGTCATTGCTATTATTTTAATTCAATTAACAGTGACCATGATCAGAGAGCTTACATTTAACTGTTTATGACAGACCTCCTGATTGAAGCTTAAACAAAAAAAAAGATTGGTATCTGGATCGGTTTCGGTCGATCAAGATGACAAGAAATCGGTATCGGCTGTAAAAATCCTGATCAGAGCATCAGTAATGAACACCATTAAACTAAAGTGCTTTCCATCTGGCAGGTAAGTGAACTCACCCAATCACATCCAATATGAGATTATTCAGATAGATACACAATATACACAGAGCGGTTTGAGAACTGACTCCAGCCCACAACCATGACAGTGGAAAATGTCTAATATTGTAGCTTTAAATATATTTAAGAGGAGCAGACTTCAAAGTAGGGCTGGGCGAAAAAAATGTTTGGTATAACGCTCAATAACATGTAAAATGGTTGCATGAACAACCCTGACGCATGTGCCATCCCTGGATCATAAACAGCCTTTATTGTACGTAAGTTTCGACTCAGTACCAAACCTTTGTTTCTTGTTTCCGTGGCACAGTTTTGATCCTGTTTTGCCTAGTTTATGCCCATTTGCCAATCGCCTGACCTGTTGCCTGTTTATTACCACGACTTTGCCTTTCGATTTGTCTGTAATAAGTTTTTTTTAGCTGTACCGCCCAGCCCTACTGAACATCGAGGTTTTTGGTATTTGTTTACAAGGTGGAACAGGGTTTTTTTTTTTTTTTTTGCATACAGCCTGTAAAATTAACCGAAAAGATTAAATTTAGTTTATCAGAAGGTAAATTAATTTGTCATGGCTCACATTAGGTTCCTAAATTCTGTCATAATTGACAAGTTCAAGTTTTCTCATGCCTACTTGTGTGTTACATTGTAGCACATTAACGTTACCATCATATATATATATATATTATATATATATATATATATATATATATATATTGATCATTGTTTTAAAAAATTCATGATGCATTACCCAACTATTTTCCAACCAGGATTATGTATGCAAGTGAACAATGAAATATTCATAAAGGCAGTTCAACATAGGTTTAGTTGAATAAGTCAGTAATTTGTAATATGACTTTTTCATACTTAATACAGTTTTTTTAAAGGTAGCGTTCTGAATACAGTTTAGTTTAGGATGACCTTAAGCGTTGTCAGTAGCTAATGGCAATAAACCGTGCAAGGTCTGACTTTAGTCAGTCTGTTTATTTCCGAAATGTAACCAAGTAACTGTCCTGTTTCCTGCTTTACACAAGATAAGGAATGTTTAGCTATTACTCGGGTCTATAAAACAATAACATATTTATATATACCCCAAATCTCTGGTGTCAGGAAGAACAGCCAAAACATATCCGTTCATTCAAAATGTCCCTTCACAACACACTATAGCTGACTTTTCGATATCCTCTCATCACACCAGTATCGAGTGAGCCTCAAATAGATTACTCCAGTACACCGCCGCCTGCTAGCTCGCTAATGAACACAGCTATAACAGCACTATCACTTCCTTCCTATTTCACACTGTTCGAGCAGTCCAGCACAGCTAATGTTACCTGGTGTTAGCTATGATGAGCCATTGTCCTTATGCCCACACGTTTTACTACACCGATACAACCAGCGAATGACCGGAATCAGATGTGAAGTACTCGGTGTAATCCAAGTAAAAACTGCCCTCAACCGTAATCTCTTCGTCCTGTGGAGTTATGTACTGCGCATGCGCGTCTTCGCGCGAGTTGCGAAAGGCATTATGGGATGACGAGGCGCCGTGTGATTGGATAGAATCGGCGGTTCAGTACTGAGAAACTGCACCTAAGTGAAGTATGGATAATGTGTTAAAACTAAGTGAACTCAAATAAAAGTGGATTTATCCAGCACAAAAAACCCAAAGATTTGCTACTTTTAAATGTATCTAGTAATAAAAAAAGTAAATGTTTTAACTGATATTTAGTACTGAAATTAAGTAGATCATGATAGTTGTTTTTCTACACTGATGAACTGAATTAGATGCTTTAAACTGAAATGAACATTAAATGCACAGTGTACAGTCATTGGCTGGATGAGAGAAGAATAGGCCTACTAGATTTGTAACAAGTACTTTTTTGAAGGTCTAAATAAAAATGTAAGGAATAAAAAGTCATTTTGTTTCTTAGAAATTACGTAAGGGTATAAGTATTCGATCTCAGTAACTTACTTAAATAGCGACAAAGTACAGTTACTCATGTATTTTCCACCAAAATGCACAAGCTTTCTTTTATAATGAAATTCTTAGTTTGCACATTCTCATGGACGCTGCAGTAGATTTCAAATAGAATTTAAATAAAATAACATCAGTGTTTATATAAAAAAAGAGCACTAAAAAGAGCACTCATTGTCATTTTTAACATAACCCTACACTGAAACTGTATAGACTTGTGTGTGGTAAAACATTGTGAAACACTGCAATAAAATAACATTTTCATTTATTCATCTTGAGTAACTGCTCTTTTCTGGTAAGGGTTGCATGGTGGAGCCTATCCTGGGAACACTGGGAGCAAAGACATTGGAATTCACCTTAAACGGGACACCAGTTCATCACAGGGCACCATGCACACACTCATTCACAACTAAGGTTAATTTTTTCCTAAGCAGTTAAATGCATGTAAACATCAAGTTACGCTCTTGAACAGTCTGTGAACAAAACAAAAAAACAACAAGGGGAAAAAATATTTGCTTACGAAAAACACATTCAAGAACTCTATCAGGGATTTTGCATAGACTATAGTAAAATGTATCTGAGAAAGATAAACAAAGCACTAGGAGTTTTAGCTGATGTCATTACATTGGCTTAGAAAAAAAACGGGTTAACAACAGAATGACCAGAAATTAAAGAAAATAGTCCACATGGGGACAATACTTTAATTTATGCTCTATTATACAGTATATTCTGGAGACTGTTAATATGGACATGTCATTAAACAAGTTTTCATCCTATGGGTCTAATTAAACTATAGCAATTAGGTGGCTGGACTTTTTTATAATTTCTTGGCAAAGATTTTGTGAAGCATTAAAACTAGCAAAATGACAAGTTCTTTGTCCGATACCAGTCACAGAACCAGAATTTGGACCCTGCTCTAGCTGATTTCCTCTCGTCTTGTACCAGGAAGAAGTCACACCGACACCATCATTCAGTGAAAGCTTCTTAGTTTAAAGATGCAGAAAGGATAGTAGATATACACACAGAAATATTGATAAAGAATGATAAATGTCAATTGGAAGAAGTCACGGATAAAATCAAAACATCTATTACGTATGTTTGAGTGATATAAGAACTACAAGACGTCTAGTCTACCAGATAATAAGAGAAGAAGAAGAAGAACAGAGAGAGAGAGAGAGTGAGTGAGGACGAAAGGCAGGGTGATTAGGAATACTCAAAACAACACTTACCAAGAACACAAAACAATTCTGTTCCAGTACATTGTGACACAAATTAGATACCTTCAGCACTGAGACACAGAGATCATGCCTGAAACTCATCAATGACCAAATATTGCATTATTGATCAAATGTAAGGTGGCACATTGGCTCAGTGGGTAGTATTGTCACCTCACAGCTCCAGGGTCCCCACATTGATTCTGAGCTTAGATTATTGACTGTGTGGAGTTTCTTATCATATTCTCCCCATGTTCACATGGGTTTCCTCTGGTCTATCTGGTTTCCTCCCAACTCTTAAAACATGCCAAGTTGGACTGGCTTTGGTAAATTGCCCCTAGATGTGAATAAGTATGTGAATATGTGTGTGTGGTGCCCTGCAATGGGATAACATGCAATTCAGGCTGTATTACTGCTTCATGCCCTGTGATCCTGGGATACGTTGACCAGAATAAAGAGCGTATTAATAGAGGAATAAATAAATGATCACATGTATAAATACAGCAATTAACTACCTTGACAGAAGGAACACATTTTACACTTTTGAAATTTCTATATAAAACAGAGTGAATTACATTATCATTATATTACCAAAGCAAATGCTTTTGCTCTTCACATAAAACAAAGGTGTTACAGCTCTGCCCCCATGCACTCCTGCCCAATTTAAACCCTGTCCATGGCTAAGAGACAGCAGTACAATTTGTTTCATGAGGAAAAGCATTTTTGCATTCAGACTTGCTGCAGAATTTAGTCCAGTATCTTTTTATTATTGTTTAAACCTAATCCATTCCTTGAAAAATTTACAATCATCACAAAAATAAATGATCATGCCTGTGGCAAAGATTTAACAACACATTTGCGAACTGGACCTTTGTACTAGTTTACAATATATATTGCAGAAAATAGATTAACTAAGCAAATAAAATGCTAAATTATTGAGAAACAAAGTTTGTCCTTTAGATTTATTTTAGCTTTACTTCTGCTGCTACAGATACAGTCCATGTGAGCACATATCTAAACATGCTGTATGGTGGAATATTCTAGAGCCAACAAGGAGGCTCTCATTTTATCATTTGGGGGCATAACTTGCTTTTGTACCTGAGTAGGAAGGAATTAATAACATCTGTCTTACAGACCCAGTTTTGTGTTGCAAGTGGGTCAGAATGATACACTGAGAATATTGTTTCTATTTATTCAGCCAAGCAAGTAAGAATTAATTTGCCTGGGCTTGTTTGAGCGGAGGGGTCTGATAGCAGCAGCCCAGGGACACAATCGTGCTACCTAGTCCATGATTGATCATGCACAACAATTACCAGCTTAGAAATGGGACTCCAGATCTCTCAGACCACTGTCTCCAAAGTAATAGTTGATATATTGCAGAGGGATAAGTTTCAGTAGTGATCAAAGGTGATCCCATATCAGAAAACTTAAAAAGCTAGCTTAATTTTAACTGTTACAAAGCACTGACACTGGAGACTCATTCTAAAAACGAAGTAAAATAAATGTCTCCTCACAGAAAACTATCAACAATTATACACATTACATTTTTTTTTACAGGTGTCTGAGTATGTAGAGAAAAAAAACATATTAAAACATTAAAATTAACTTCTGATTTGCCTTGCTCTATTGTCCAGCCGTGCAGTTACAGAAAATTAATCAATTCCTGCTGATTCATTCGAATTGACAAATCTTCAGTACATTATTTTCATTTATTTTTTTTATTACTCATTTCTTAATATAGACTTGTTGAATATGTTTATTAGTTGTGATAATCTGCAAAATCTAACATTTCTTTATTAAATATTTTGTTGGCTTATCATTTTGTAATAAGTGTATGTGTGCAAACAAAACTGACACTTTCACCATGTATAAAGCCTTTAGCCAGCATTCACTGCTGTACTCCCCTTATCAAGATACAGTTCTGCTTTCTGCACAGCCCCTGCATAAAAGTACAAAGTCCCTACAAACTGCATATGCACTCCGCCTTTTATGGCAATGTTTTGCAGGAAAAAGAGGGCGGGTTTGAAGCAAAACGTCATCAATGTGCACCCTCTGAAGCAAAACGTCATCAATGTGCACCCTCGGAAGGAATCCAGGAAGTAAAAATGTTCCCACCCGTATTTATAAAATTCCGCCTTCTACATTCCCATTGGCTAATCTCATCAGATTTTTGAACGATGATTGGTTAGTAGTTAATTTACTCGTTACTTGGAGCCAATTCTGGCGCAAAATATAGTGTTTGTAGCAATACGGGTAGGGAAAACAGAAAGCATCACGGAATGCTCCAGAAGACTTACAACATAAATAATAACTGGGTTAAGGTATGATAAGATAAACCGGTGATTATTTAGTGTTTTAAACTGGGCTCACGGTGGGAGACCGGGTGAATGTAAGACCGTGTAAAGCAGTACGCAAACACTGAGAAAGGTAAGGTGAATTAATACATTATAGACAGATCAACAAGGAACTACTTTAACATGCACCGTTATTTGCAGTGATAAACTGGTAACTAGTGCTTGATTGAATAGGGCATTATTTAACAATATTTCATTATATATCATAGTGTGCAATGCAAAAAGAAGACACAGCTAGCGCTTAAGTAAACTCAAGGGTACCAAACTATACTGGTTAGTTTAAAGATGTAACATTCTTTTAATTAGAGAAATATAGGCACTAAAGATCCAGAAGAAAATGTACAGTTTAACACGCTTTCTTTTTTGAGAATGTAGGTAGACTGTTATATGTACACTGACTAGTATCCACCCCAGCTTTATATAAACTACTTCACCAGTGAATGTTCTGCCCTGTTTTCCCTGTTATAGATGACTCAAGACTCCTTAGCTCTGAAAGAAGAGGGAAACAACTTGTTTAAAAGTGGCGATGTCCAGGGAGCGCTGAGCTGCTACACCAAAGCTCTAAAGCTGAGTGAGAGTGAGTCTGAGCGCGCTGTGCTGTACCGAAATCGATGTGCCTGCTACCTCAAACTGAACGACTACATCAAGGCCAAGGCGGATGCCAGCAAAGGTACACCATCCTATAGGCAAAAAGATACAGAACTCCACTAGTGGCATCCCTTCTCAATAGAAATGAGATAATTAAGTTCTGGTCATGTCATGGCCACAATTTGGGAACAAGATCATTTCATTGTATTCACTTCTGTCAAGTCCGTATACTGTCTGTGTGAGTCCACGTGTATTAAGTATGTGAATTCGGGGTCTTTTTTTTTTAAGAATTATGCCATGTCTCACTGCAGGTGATGCCAATATATCAGCATAATTAATTCCAAGATGAAAATCAGTTCACTCTTAATTTCCACAGAAAAGCTTATCCTATGTGTAGCCCCTGATACCACATGTGGTCCTCTTCTTGTGTGCACAAGACAGTGATCATGCCTTATTAAGCTGTAGCCATACTTAATTACCTCTTGTACCCATACCCTATTAAGTAATGGCCACTCATTAGTTACCAGTTACCGCATGTTTATAAGTTGTGGCCACACTTTATTTGTTACTAAGAAGGGTAAAACAACTTTACTTTTTGCAAGGCTCTGTCAAAAAGCCAACTGCTTTTTAAATATGATTTAGATTTGTAGGACAACAGGCCTGTCAACTCAGTAATATATGACATATGTAGGCATTAGAGCAATAGAATCACCTTATATACTTCAGAATAAATGTTACACATCTCTAAGATAATCACTACACTAAAGCAGCACAAGAACATGATGCACAGTCAGGTAGAATAATTACAGATGGATTCCAAAGCAAATTTAGAAACAAAAATGTTATAACAGAACTTGCGCCTCCTAGTTCCGAAAGCTATGAGCCTAAACTAGTAGTGTGTTTTTGACAGCACTTGAAACAGACCCAGGTGACATCAAGGCTCGGTTCCGGCGTGCACAGGCTTTGCATAAGCTCGGACAGCTGGATCAGGCCTTCCTTGATTCACAGAAATGTGTACAACTGGAGCCCAAGAATAAAACATTTCAAGAGTTGCTCAGGCAGCTCGGTGCTGAGATCCAGCAGAAGGTAAGATCATTTACATTCATACTACATCCATTTACTGGGCTTGTTGCTAACTGTAATATTTACCCAGGATTGGTTCCTTTTGCATATATACACTGTATATACAGTGCTCTCCACTAATATTGGCACCCTTGGTAAATATGAGCAAAGAAGGCTGTGAAAAATGGTCTTTATATTGTTAGTATACATGGCATCATGGACTATATCAAATATCAACAGATATTAAATGAAAACCTGATTGTCTCTGGCCAGTGGTTGGATCTTCCAGCAGGACAATGATCCAAAACATACATCAATATCAACACAAAAAATGGTTCACTGACCCCAAAATCAAGGTTCTGCCATGGCCACCCAGTCCCCTGATTTGAAACCCTTTGGTATTTAAATATAAATCTGTGTTGTGTTTGCAATTGTTTGATATCCATGAGAGCAGATTATTTTTGTGAATTTTTTTAACAAAAGATCAAAAGGTTAAACAAACGATAAAGACAAGTTTTCACAGCCTTCTTCGCTCATATTTACCAAGGGTGATAGTATTAGTGGAGGACACTATAACTTGTTCCGAGGAAGTTTCACATCATTAAATGTAACTCTAAATTAATAATAGGTATGAAGTCATTCATTAATGAATTAAAAATTTTAATTGTTGGCAAAAGTCTGTGGTGTAAGAGGAATGAAACAATTTGGGATGGGTTATTATAAAAAAATATTCAACTTGGTAACAGCATTACACCACCTGTCATTGATTATTTTCCTATAACAGCATGCCACGTCATGTTTTATTCCTTGCTCATTTGACATTTTATCAGGTAAACCTTCCATACCATGCTTGTGCATGATTATTGACTGTAGCCTTTGGGCCCCCATCTGCCCCATGAAAGGAAGGGATGTTTGCCCACTAAGTGGATTAGAAAGGAGATGGCAAATTGTGCATAACAACAGATGGACTACAGTCAGTAATTACATACCTGAACTGCCAGCTTAGTGTGTTTGGGAGAGGACCGGGAGAGTAGCACTGACAAAAATAATTGAAAGGGCGAAAACGCAGAAAGGTACATATGCTATAGCCTACAAACCATCCTATGTCACTGGCTTTCTTTACTGTTTAAGGCAGAGGTCGGGAACCTTTTCAGCTGGCAGAACCATAAAAGCCAAAAAAAAGTTATGCTTTTTTTTCTTTAAAAAGCCAGAGAAAACCTAACATGTTTTATATATATATATATATATATATATATATATATATATATATTTTTTACATTTTTATATGCTTTTTCTTATTATTATTAGTTGCTATCTTTATTATTATTGCATAATTATCAAAAGTGGTAATGTAATAAAGGCCATTTCACACATTTTGCATGTTCTTGACCTAACAGCCTACACTTCACCTATTAGTTAGGCCTGTAGGCAGCACTTGATTTTCATTTAACCAACTATGATAACTTCATCAAATGGTATATCAATACAAAAAGCAGTATGTAAGTCAGAGTAAATTGAACACTACTTAATATTAATGCGACTTGCACAAATGCAAATTCGTCTGTACATTCAGACTGGAAAGAACAATACTCGTCATTTTTTTTTTCAGCTATTTCACATCTATTAAAAAACTGAAAACAGACAGTGGCTATGTAGTTTTCAACCGATTTATGAATTAAACCGGGAAATTACCGCTCAATTCCACATTACTGTTCCACTCCACATTGTCCAATGAAATTTGAGCTTGTTGTGCCACATCACGGTTGGTGTATAAATAACAGGTATCGATTGTAAATTATGTAATATTTTAAAATATGTAGAGTTTTAATTGAATCGGCACCCTAGCTTTTGTGATTGTTTTTATATAAATCTTTTTCATGCCAGCGAGCCATAGGCAATTACTGAAAGAGCCATATATGGTTTGCAAGCCGTAGGTTCCCAACCCCTGTTAAACAGCTAACACTGTTTACATGTCCTTTCATTCCTCTAGGCTGTGCAGCTCTCTTCCACAGACTCCCGTGTTCAGCAGATGTTCAAACTCCTCTTGGACAACTCTGCACCGGCCTCAGACAGACAGAAGGTTCTCATATCTCTATTATTATTTGTCAGTCATAAATTACCTTGACATTACCTTGACATTACCTTGACTTCCATGGTGCAAAATTGACTGTTTTGCTCAGGCTGCTCAGAATCTGGTGGTGATCTCACGTGAAGACGCCGGAGCAGAGCAAATCTTCAGGAATGATGGCGTGAAGCTCCTCCAGAAACTGCTGGAATCTCAGCAGGAGGACATTGTCCTCTCAGCGCTTAGAACTCTGGTTGGCCTGTGCACAGGGCATCAGTCCAGGGTGAGGTGCTTGGTGAAACATGCTAGAGCTGGCAGCTTTACTTCATTCAAATCCAGTTGACTTGTAGATAAGTTCACGTGTTGCTTATGCAAATCCCTCTTTGCTTACAGACAGTGGCCATTGTGAATGAAGTGGGAATGGACAGGCTGTGTGGCGTTATGGGCTCTGCAGTTTCGAATGTGTCTCTGTCAGCCTGTCACCTGCTTCAGGTCATGTTTGAGGCTCTCACCCAGGGTATGAATAAGGAAGTCAGAGGGAAAGATGAGGCTGTACTGCCAGGTGAGGGTCCTGAACTGAGCAGTAGACATGTGTAATGATTAAACATTACTCATATATGCCAGTGTTTTCCAAATGATTCTATCCTCTCTTTAGTGTACATGTGATTTCTATGAACAAGAAACCATTTTCTCATTCAATAAACTTTTAAAATATGCAACTGTGTAACATGAATACAAATCTACAGCCTTTACACTCTCACAATACAGGTCGACAATATGATTAGACAGACATGAGAGGATTATCTTAACAATAAGCTGCTCTTAAACTGTTCTTATGTAATCGTATCCAGCTTTCCAACAGTAAAGCAATAAAAGAAAATGTAACTATAGAAACCTAACCTTCCTCTAATGTAATGTGGTATCCACACATGATCAGGAGGAAACAGGCACTTTTTGAAAGCATTCTTCAAAAATACACGCCCACATAAGTGCTTATTAGATTAGTGGGAATGGGTTTGGGGGGGCGTGGAGTGTAATGTGTAACATTTAAGAATGTTAATATTTTATACATATTATAGTGTACTTGCTTTTGCCAGAGCTAGCTAGCTATTTTATTGTAAAAAAAAAACATTATAGTAGTTCAAGATACTCTCTAGCAACAAGCAAAACAAAGATTTTTCTTCAGTTATGTGTGCAGTCATTTGATTTATGCAGTTATTGTTATCATAAATTTTAAATCATAGCCAAAAATACAATGCTTTTTTTTTCTTTACACTTCAAACATTCTCACATTTTATATCTTGGCATATATGTGAAATAAAACAATGAGATACTGATCCGTGCCTGTTGTTGGGCTATGTAGTAATATATAATTAATTTCCTCTTTATCTTCTTAAACTCACATTTATTGTGCAGTATCATCAACAACATACAGTATATGAGTGGGTGCCTATATAGAAATGTTTTTCATCTGCTTCTGTGAGATAGAGCCATCCCGTGAGCTACGTTCCATGCTGCGCCATCTTATTGACATGCTACCTGCATCGAGTGTGTCTGGACCTGGACGTGACAGTGCTATCAACCTCCTGGTCAAACAGGTGCCCCGGAAATCTCTGAAAAATCCAGACAACTCCCTCAGCCTGTGGGTTATTGATCAAGGTGAGGTGATAACATCTGGTTAGCCAACCTGTGGCAGAGGACAGCATGTGCAAATCAGTGCAGTATCTGTTTCATTTGTTATCAGAATAATTAACCTTTTCTAGGATATGCTCACAAGCATAATATAGGAGTTCCTTGTGCATCTATTTTCAATTGTCTTCCCCACAGGCCTGAAAAAGATTCTGGAAGTGGCAGGGACAGTTCCTGAGATAACAGATGGTCCACCTCTCACTGACAATACTCCTATGAACTGCTCTGTCCTGCTTAATAAGTTATATGATGATCTGAAGAGTGACAAAGAGAGAGAGAACTTCAACAAGTTGTGTGAGGAGTATATTCAGTGAGTATATAGGCAAATTTGCCAAAGAGAATAAGATATATATTTATGTATGTATGTATATATGTATATTGTTTGTTTGTTTGTTTTTTGCTTCTAATCATCACAAAAGAGTACCTTCTAGCAATGCATTTTCTGTGCAGGTACCATTTTGAAGGCCCAGGCTTGGAAAGCAAACTACGTGCAATACAGACGGTGTCAGTGTTGCTTCAGGGCCCCAGCGACGTGGGTAACCGTAACCTGGAGATGTCGGGCATGATGGATGCTGTCATTTCTTTGTGTGCCTCTGAGAATGTCACCCATCAGCAGGTAGCAATAGAGGCACTCATTCATGCTGCGGGCAAGGCCAAGAGAGCATCCTTCATCACAGCGAATGGAGTGGCACTGCTGAAGGACCTTTACAAGAAGAGTGAAAATGAACAGATACGGGTGCGAGCACTTGTGGTGAGTATTCACTAACGCCAGATTGGTGAGTTATGGTTTCTTAACGTAATAATATTCCCATTACTCCAAGTGTACCAAATAATAACCCTAAATCAGCTAATGCACCTTATGTGTTGCCTATTTAATTTTGCGCTGGAGCTACAAAGCTAGCTAACAAGTAAGGTAAGCTCCCGTTTAGCATTGTACAGACTGCATGTTTTGTACATAAACAATTATATAAGACAGTAAATCCCTATTATTCCGTATTAATAAATTAAATATACAAATCAGATTGGATTTGTATTATTATTTTCTTCTTCTTCGAATCACCTCTAAAGTAAAATGACACCTTCAACATTAGAGCAAACTTCGGATGCAGAGTATGTCTTGGATAAGTTATTACAATTAGGGTAAGGTAAAGTGTATTTCTATAGTAAACTATGTATTTGACTGTACACTACTTTTCAAAAGTTTTGAATCACTCAGAAAATTTAATATTTTCTATGAAAATGGATACTTTTAATTATCAAATAAGTTAAAATTTAATAAAGACAATGACAAGGTTAGTAATAGTGATTTTTGCTTGAAACAGTTTTGTGCTTCAAAATTTGTTTCCATCAAAGAATCCTCTATCTACAGCAATTTCGACTTTGCAGACTTTTGGCATTCTAGCTGTCAGTGTATTGAGGTAATCTGCAGAAATTTCACCCCATGCTTCCTGAAGCACCTCCCACAAGTTGTGTTGGGTGCGTTTTTCATACCATCCAGTAAAGCTGCTCCCACAACAGCTCAATAAGGTTGAGATTGTGTTGGCCAATTCATTACAGACAGAATTCCAGCTAACTTTTTGTTCCCTAAATAGGTATAAATTGCATACTTTGGAGCAGTGATTTAGGTCATTGTTCTGTTGTAGGATGAAATTGGCTCCAATCATGGCATTGGCAACAGTCAGTGATATCACCAACAACCTCCACAAGGCAGGGGTGAAGATATCACAATTCACCGTTCGAAGAAGGCTTTGAGAGCAGAAATATAGAGGTCATATCCACAAGGTGCAAACCACTCATCAGTAGTAAGAATCTGAAGACCTGATTTGAATTCGCAAAGAAATACAGAGTCGAGCCGCAAAATTCTGGAATGAAGTTTAACCTCAATGAAAATTATAGAAAAGCCAAAGTGTGGAGAAACAAAGGATCTGCTTATGATCCAAAACATAAGCTCAGCATTCAAGCATGGTGGAGGTAGTGTCATGGTTTGATTTTGCATGACTGCTTCTGGAACAGACTTACTAATCTTTATTTATGTAACTCATGATAGTAGGAGAAACCTACTATCAGTAGGAGAAACTGTGGCAAAAGCCTGGAAGAGCATCGCAAAAGAAAAATGCAACATTTTGGTGATGTCATTGGGTTGCTGGGTTGATGCAATTATTGCAAGCAAGGGATATGCACCCAAATATTAAGTGTTATTTACAGTGCATCCGGAAAGTATTCACAGCGCTTCACTTTTTCCAAATTTTGTTACGTTACAGCCTTATTCCAATATGGATTAAATTCATTATTTTCCTCAAAATTCTACAAACAATACCCCATAATGACAACGTGAAAGAAGTTTGTTTGAAATCTTTGCGAATTTATTAAAAATAAAAAACAAAAAAAGCACATGTACATAAGTATTCACAGCCTTTGCCATGACACTCAAAATTGAGCTCAGGTGCATCCTCTTTTCACTGATCATCCTTGAGATGGTTCTACAACTCGATTGGAGTCCACCTGTGGTAAATTCAGTTGAATGGACATGATTTGGAAAGGCACACACCTGTCTATATAAGGTCCCACAGTTAACAATGCATGTCAGAGCATGAACCAAGCCATGAAGTCCAAGGAACTGTCTGTAGAACTCCGAGACAGGATTGTATCGAGGCACAGATCTGGGGAAGGGTACAGAAACATTTCTGCAGCATTGAAGGTCCCAATGAGCACAGTGGCCTCCATCATCCATAAATGGAAGAAGTTTGGAACCACCTTCCTAGAGCTGGCCACCCGACCAAACTGAGCGATCGGGGAGAAGGGCCTTAGTTAGGGAGGTGACCAAAAACCCAATGGTCACTCTGACAGAGCTCCAGCGTGTCTCTGTGAAGAGAGGAGAACCTTCCAGAAGAACAACCATCTCTGCAGCACTCCACCAATCAGGCCTTTATGGTTGAGTGGCCAGATGGAAGCCACTCCTCAGTAAAAGGCACATGACAGCCTGCCTGGAGTTTGCCAAAAGGCACCTGAAGGACTCCCAGACCATGATGAAACAAAAATTGAACTCTTTGGTCTGAATGGCAAGCATCATGTCTGGAGGAAACCAGGCACCAGTCATCTCCTGGCCAATACCATCCCTACAGTGAAGCATGGTGGTGGCAGCATCATGCTGTGGGGATGTTTTTTCAGCGGCAGGAACTGGGAGACTAGTCAGGATCGAGGGAGAGATGAATGCAGCAATGTACAGAGACATCCTTGATGAAAATCTGCTCCAGAGCGTTCTGGACCTCAGACTGGGGTGAAGGTTCATCTTCCAACAGGGCAACGACCCTAAGCACACAGCCAAGATAACAAAGGAGTGGCTACAAGACAACTCTGTGAATGTCCTTGAGTGGCCCAGCCAGAGCCCAGACTTGAACCCGATTGAACATCTCTAGAGAGATTTGAAAATGGCTGTGCACCGATGCTCCCCATCCAACCTGATGGAGCTTGAGAGGTCCTGCAAAGAAGAATGGGAGAAACTGCCCAAAAATAAGTGTGCCAAGCTTGTAGCATCATACTCAAAAAGACTTGAGGCTGTAATTTTTGCCAAAGGTGCTTCAACAAAGTATTGAGCAAAGGCTATGAATACTTATGTACATGTGCGTTTTTTTGTTTTTTATTTTTAATAAATTTGCAAAGATTTAAAACAAACTTCTTTCACGTTGTCATTATGGGGTATTGTTTGTAAAAATTTTGAGGAAAATAATGAATTTAATCCCTTTTGGAATAAGGCTGTAACATAACAAAATGTGGAAAAAGTGAAGCGCTGTAAATACTTTCCGGATGCACTGTACTTACATTTACTTTAAGACTATCTATTCCTATACTTTTGCTCACCTAAAAATTGGGTGGTCTGTCACCAGTGGTGCCATGTTCTAAGTTGTTTAACGCTTCTAGATGTAAATATCAGGAAATGAAAACTGAAATAGTAATCTATCATCTGATATTCTTCTTCTGTTGATTTCAAACCCAGATGTCTTCAGGCTATAGCAAAAACAAAAGAATTGCCCTTGCCGTTCCAATAGTTTGAGAGAGATTTGTATGTATATAAGTTATCAAAGCAATGTACCTGAAATGGTCAATGGAGTACCTAAATGTAGTCCAAGTTCCAAGCTCACTGGGCCATTGCCGGTTTTTGAATATGGAAACTGTGGTGTGTTACAGGGATTGTGTAAACTTGGCTCAGCTGGAGGCACAGATTTCAGCATGAAGCAATTTGCGGAGGGGTCAACTCTCAAGCTTGCCAAACAGTGCAGGAAGTATGTTTCTCATTTCCAGGCATATCACAATTGATAAGAACAGGAATAGAGATGTTTACCTTGCATGAAGTTTTGCTGTCTTTTCAATATTGAAATTTTTCCAAAGATGATTTGTTTAGATATGAACAATATGATAAATAGTACAGACCATGAATGAGCACTACATGTTATCATTGGTATAATACTATTGGTATAATTGGTATAATTATGCATAAAAATGGAAGTGCATACAATAGATTACTATCTCCATACTATTCTGTAATTTGTGCTATTTTGGCAGGTGGTTATGCAATGATTCTCTTCCTCCAACCTCGCGGCGCTGGGCTGTCGAAGGCCTGGCCTACCTCACCTTTGACGCTGATGTGAAGGAGGATTTGGTGGAAGACAAGAATGCTCTTCAGGCCATGTTTCAGCTGGCTAAGGTAAATGCAAAACTTGCAAAACAAAAGACAAATGTAATTCGAACAGAGACAAGATTTGTCCTGTGTAAGGAAAGATATCCCTGAATTCAACAGGGCACAAAGGGTTGTCTCATATGGCAGCTGGCACTAATGCTTTGCGGTAGAGATCGACCAATATAGATTTTTTTATAACCGATACCGATATTTGCATGTTTCTGTGCCCGATAACCGATATGCAGAACTGAAATTTATTTATTATTTTGCTTCTGTTTTTGACACAATTAAAACAAATTGTTTTATTTATAACAACTGTCAATTTCACTTCCTCCTTGCATACAAAACAAAAAAAATCATCTTATTTATACATCAATAAAGTGCACTGTTACTAAAGTGTCTTTTTTTTAATAAAAGCTTTGATGAGGTAAACAGATAGATAGATAGATAGATAGATAGATAGATAGATAGATACTTTATTGATCCCCAAGGGGAAATTCAAGATTACATGACTCTATGAGTTTGTCTCTATTTCTTAGTACCAAGCTGCTTAAACTGCGTATCAAGCATTTATGTAACGCATCATTTGTACATTAATGGCTGTTATGTTAAATAAAGTTTATTAATTAAAGCAAAGTAAGTATACTTTACCTGTGCACAATAGTGCTCCTGCACGCAATTCTCAAAACGCCCACAAGATGGCGATATTTCAAAACCAATTATGGAAAAATGTTTAAATGTCGGGAAAAATATTGGTAAAACCGATAATCAGTGGATCTCTGCTGTGCGGATATTTCCAGGGGCGTGACCTGGCCTGGGCATTGGTGGGTTGTAGCCCTGAAGATTTTTTCTTTAGCCCCGAATAATTCTTCACTTGGAGCGGTTAGTCACTACGTTACTAAATGTCAGTAAAAGAAGACGGTGGTGTTGTAATTTTATATCTTCATTGAACGGAGGCGAGACCAATCAGACAGGGTTTACAGGAAAATACGTGGAAATACTTGTGTCTTATTGGCTGACCGCTCTCAATTCTGCCAAACGCTAGCTCATACAGTCAGAGTGAGGAAAAATGGATATACGCTGATTTTTATTTTTTAACCAGTAAAGAGATTGAAACTGAAACACTAACATCCTCTCATACTGAGCAGGAAAACAAGGTGTATAAATGTCTATATGAGTTCCAAATTATGAACATGATATGAGTAGAACATAAGGAAAGATTATGTACTTTACATGGCACTGTAGCAGCTAAACTCATACAGTGATGGCTTAATCGTTCTTCCCCTTGGCTAGTGACACCAAACTAGCCTAGTTAGAAAAGTTTTATATTTTATTGGTTTGGTTGTCCTACAATCAGTGACAACATCCGAGGCAAGTTTTATGATATTTCCAACTTTTCTGATCACGTGATACATTGACAGCTAAGTTACCTCAGCTTCCATAAAGCAATATGTAGGCTACTAGCTGAGATGGAAAAAATGCATGGAGAAGAATCTGGGCTCAGCCCCGGATGATTAACAGTCCAGTTAATGCCCCTGGATATTTCCATTTGAAGTCACGTAATGAAAGTTTTGTATGTGACCAAAGTGTATAAAGGATGTGCCAATAAAAAGATGTTTTACTTTTCTTTATATACAATCATATAAAACACCACATGAGAAACTTAGCAGCTGGAGGTGTATCTAATTACACCTCAGCAACTAGCAGCTCAGTGTAATACATATAAACCCTAGGCTGCTGTTTTATCTGGTACACATACCCAGTGGGTATATAATTTCAGATTGTAGGCCATCTGTTGTTAAACACATTTTGTCAGGAACCTGTTTATCTTTCTCACTCATTGTAGTCTGAAGATAAAACAGTATTGTTTGCCATTGGATCTACATTGGTAAACTGCACCAATAGTTATGACATCGAGAAGCCGGATCCTCAGTTGGTAGAATTGGCCAAATATGCCAAACAGCATGTACCAGAGGAACATCCAAAGGTATCAGCATACATCAACACATTGGTCCAATACAAACTACATCAGTAATCCTCATCATTTAGAAATACAAATAAGAAATCGATAATGATAGTTTTCTTGGTTTGCAGGATGCTCAGCCTTTTGTGGAGAAACGTTTGGTCAAACTTTTGGAGGCTGGGGTGGTTTCAGCTTTGGTGTGTATGGTTAAACAAGAAAGTCCTGCTCTCACTGATACATGCAGAGAATGTATTGCCAGGTGTGTATGGTTATTATATATATTCACTTACCATGATTTGATTAGAAAGCACAGATATCTAGCACATGTAACTCGGATACACTGACCTCTGAAAGCAGTTCAATTTCTCCCACACTGCACTCTCTTTAGCATATCCTGATAACATGATAACATCTATCTCTTCTCCTCCTTATCAGGGTGTTCCTGGCTCTAGTGGAACGCCAAGAAGACCGGGGAATGGTAGTGGCACAGGGTGGAGGAAAAGTAAGAAGATCCCCCACCACAAGCAAAACCAAAATACTG
The DNA here is from genome assembly GCF_023375685.1 of Ictalurus furcatus. Lineage (NCBI taxonomy): Eukaryota > Metazoa > Chordata > Actinopteri > Siluriformes > Ictaluridae > Ictalurus > Ictalurus furcatus. The sequence goes on along the minus strand of NC_071268.1, from coordinate 14,475,315 downwards.
AAGTTTTTCTAAAATTACTACATGATACCATTCATATTGTTAATTTACATATTGATCAAAACATCTTTATCATCATGCAGGCATTGTTACCGCTGGCATCAGAAAGCACAGATGTAGGTAAAATCAAAGCAGCACAAGCACTGGCCAAAATCACCATCACCTCAAATCCTGAGATTGCCTTTCCTGGGGAGAGGGTAAGACAAAGATGCATTATTCTGACACCAGTCTTGCTGTCCTTCTGTCCTTGTCTGTGTCACACTTGTCCAATACTATTTTTCAAATGCATTTTTGCAACAATTTAATTTACTGCTTATGTTTGTTCAGTTTATTTATTTAGATGGAAACATTACTAGAACTGTAATGTTTAACACATTTTAGTGGTTGGTGTTTGTGTGTACAGGTTTATGAGGTGGTGCGTCCACTTGTGAATCTCTTGGCCCTGGATTGCTCTCTCCTGCAGAACTTTGAGGCTTTGATGGCCCTCACTAACCTAGCTGGCATTAGTGACAGACTCCGGTTAGTCCAATCGATATACGAAAGCACCAACAGGCCATGAGAGTTGTAATCATGGGTTAAAAGATGTCATTTTAAATGTAGCTGAAAGAAAGAGACTTGACCTGTTTTGGTTTACAGACAAAAGATTGTTAAGGAGAAAGCTGTGCCTAAAGTGGAGGGCTACATGTTTGAGGAGCATGACCTGGTTCGAGCAGCAGCCACTGAGTGCATGTGTAACTTGATCTTAAGCCCTGAGGTATGTCCAGGTTTTACAATAGAATTAAAATGTGTGGTGTTCAAATCTCAAGTGCATTCTCATTTTTTGTATATTACTTTCCTCCTTTTATGTTGAAGTGTTTGGTTTTATTAGGGTGACCATACGTCCTCTTTTTCGGACCTTAAAAAAGTGTCTGTCGGAATTTCTAAATTTGAGAAAATGTCCGGCTTTAGTTTCATTATGATGTGCTTATGGTCTAATACTGCATCATGTGTGCGCAGGTTTGCATTGCTTTAACCCTTCTATGTAACTCCCGCCTTCTCGCACACCAATTGGTCGATTATAAAAGGCTTGCAGCAACTATTGGCCAAATTCCTGCCTCTCAACCATTAGACTACACTCAGCGAACGTGCGAATGCGTGAAGGTGAAGTGCTGTTGTGTACGGCATCAAACAGTTGCTTGACAATAGCAGCAAATGAAGCTGTCCTGAGTCAAAACAATGCCCCTGGCCATATAAGGTCAATTTTAATTTCATGTTATCACGTGGCTTCGTATTATATGGTCAATCAAATGTATGAATGATGGCAGAAGGTACACTCGTGGCATCTGATATTTTATTTTATTCCATGGACATTCAAAAGAACGCAGGAAAAAACGTAAAACGTGAACAGAGTGAAACCAATTTTATATATATATATATATATATATATATATATATATATATATATTATATATATATATATATATATATATATATATATATTTTATGTGATGCTAATGGTGTGTCTTTCAGTGTATTAAAGTCTGTATTCATAGTAACAATGTTTTGAACGCGATTACCACCCCCACCCAAAAACAAACAAACAAACAAACGTGTCCTCTTTTTGAAAACCAGAATATGGTCAAGTTTTTATGTTTGCATGATTCCTCAGGTGCAGAACCTTTATCTGGCCACAGACAGTGACCGATTGAAACTCTTGGTACTGTACACTGGTGAGGATGATGAGAGACTGAGGAAGGCTGCTGCAGGAACCCTAGCAGTGCTCACTGGGGAAAAGCCAGAGCTGTGTGCACGGATCCCCAGCACAGTAAGTTGTTTCAGTATATTGGTCCACAAAGCTGTCTGTACGTTTTGCAATTGAAATATACAGAACAGGCCAACAATTCAAATCAGGATAATTTAGGAGTTGTTCTTAAAGTACCTTTATTCTGGTTACCTAGATTTCTTAACACGTTAACTTTTTTCCATTTAAGAATATTTGTTCAATATTTTGTGGACTTTTGTTTTTTATATATATATATATATATATATATGAGTACAATTTTTGATGTCACAAAATAGACTCCATGGCTTTAATTAAACCCATCATGTCTGATATACAAATTATTAGAGGATGATGTGGTGCCCTAAAAACTAGCTACAGGTTGGAGATCACAACAGTGTAAATTGAAACTCAGTTACTGAAGTCTCATGTCTACATGTGACAAATGTGAGCTTGTCACCTAGGCATGTAGTGAACAATACTAATATTAGAATTGTGACTTCAGTTATTGACATGTTTCATATTTAAATTGTTGAAATATCAATGTGAAATTTTGTTGGACTGGCACTTCACAAACACATTTCACTTGTGCCATGGACTCTGAATAGATAAAACTTGATCAGTGTATTGGGAGGGAAAGAGGAGACAGGTGAAGATTTCCACCATGCATATTCATAAACCATTTAGAATAAGAGTATAATAGTGGTAAAGGTGTGGAATCCATGCTGCTATGCCATTTTATTAGTTTATTTGGTGTTAAACGTGATATGATTAATAACCAAGTTTTATGTTTAATGGCTGCAAATTATGTTTAAGCTGTGCAATAGATATTTTAAATGCACTTTCTAAGTTTTAGTCTATAAATCTTTACTTCCTATGTCATATGAGGACATTTACTGTAGTTATGCTATTAGCCTACTCACTTACTGTAAGTAGAGGTTGAGACATTTTGTCCTTTTCATATCCAGTGGCCTGTAGAAATCCTTTCCTTTACAATCTACAGCTCATTAATTTTCTTTGTCTGTTCTTCACTTTAGACCAGCCACTGGTTGGAGATCTTGCAAGCTCTGCTGTTGAGTGACAATCAGGATTTATGTCACCGTGGTGTGGTCATCACACTGAACCTGATGCAGGCAGAGAGGAGTCTAGCTGAAAAACTAATGGAGAGCGAGGTTCTAGAGATCCTCTCTGTCCTAGCTAAAGCAACCGAAGCAAACAAGGCTCCTGTCACTAGAGCAGCCCAGCGCTGCCTAGACTTAGCTCTGGAGTACGGCCTTATCAGGAGCAACGATGGCAAGACCAGTGGAAAATCTGAACCATGATTGGATGGGTTATCCATTCACAGGAAGTTCACTACAAGTCTTAATTCTAAGTTTGCATACCTTATTTTCAAATGTAATATGTGATTATAGTAAACATTTATGTCTTTAGAGCTCTGCTAGTGGATGCACACTCAAACATAAGACTTGTTAACCGTATCAGGACAGAAATCAGAATGGATAGCAGGGACGAGATTGGTGTTCTTTGCACCAGACATACTTATTTAATAGCACATTTTAATCCTTGATTTATGATAACAATAGTGTCATTTCAGCAGAGTTGCAGCCACCTGTTTCTTAGTATAATTATCCCCTGCTGAAAAATCCATCTTAGTCTGAGCAGCTACCAGCTGCCAAAATACAGGCCAAGCTGTTTGAGATGGTAGACCATCTGTGCCAGCTGGTAAGTGCTGGTTCTGAACAATTTCTGAATTACTGCTACTAATGCCATATTGAAAGAAAGAAAATTGAAAGAAAATAACACTGTGGATAGCATGGTTCCTGGTTGAATCCAGAGCTTGTGTGGAATTTCACATGTTCACTCTGTGGCTGCATAGGTTTCCTCTTGTTTCCTCCAACATCCCCAAAACATGCTGTTAAATGCATTGGTGACTTTAAAGTGGCTGTGCAATGGATGAGCAAGCCATCCAGGGTGTATTCCTGCTTCACACCCGGTTTTCCCAGAATAGGCTCTGGATCCATCTCCAACCTGACCATGATGAAGAGGAAGATGAATGAATGAGCGAAAACCAGAATGACTAGTGTGGCCTGTGGTTTTTGGCCACTAGTAGTTGGCCAGACCAAGCTGTATTTTTCAGCAGGGTCTTCATACTGAAAGGCAATACAAATGTAGAGACCAAATATTTAATTCACTATTATTTACTTCCACTGAAGTTTTTTTTGTCTGTTTTGTTTTGCTTATAGTTTTACAGTCCTTCTGCATTCCAGTGAACCATTATATTACATTGACATGCAGTCAAATGTCTGGTATTTAACAGTGAAGTAGTCTTGAAGAAACGAACCACGACATTCACCATGTTGTGATTGTAACGACAGTGTTTACCACGCTGCCTTTACCTACGCTACACTATTACCTTTCGGGTTTTATATGTTATTGATGGACCACAGCATAACTAATAATAAATAAACATTTCATAGCGTGTGGAGATTGCGCCATTCATTGTTTTAAATGAACATATGCTATAAGTAGAGCAGACGTTCATGTTTCTCAGTAAAACCACGTGATAAGCCAGATTAGTTGACGTAAGGAAGGAGAGGAACCCTCTCAGTGTTGCCAGGTCCCCAGTTCCCACCTTTCAGGAGTATTTCCGAAATGTTTCTTCGGGTTTATGTTCTCTGCTAATTGGGAGATATAGATATATATAAAAATGCATGTAATGTGCTTATGATTAAAATGTCGGGACTTAACAGGTGCATCACAAATAGACTATTGCAAGCTATAGGCAAGTATGCTTGATGCAGCATATGAAATAAAACGAGATCATTTTAGAGTCTTCTTCGGAAATATTTAGGGACGCTGTATGTTTTAATATTCATTTTTTATTGTACGTCAATTCATAAATTTTATGCTGGAGTGGGCATGGTGTTCACAATGTGGGGAAACCAACATGGTACCTCATTTCTCACTATTTCAGTAAAGTTGTATGTAAATGCTTTTGAGGGACAAACAAACTTTTTTTAAAAAAAATCCACCAGAGTTTAAAAAAAAATTCGGTAAAACTTATTTTCTTTGTATTCATGTTGCCTGTAGGCCTATTTTGATAAATGCCAGGACACGTGGTTACTGAAAGTGGGCGAATGGGTGAATTTTTCAAAGTTATCCTTGAAATCCTGGTTATGGGCGACATCTAGAGACACATAACTACACACAGCAATTATAAATATTCAGCAGTCCGGTCAAGTGCAGTTTATAATTTTTCAACAATTTGTTTTTGTAAGTCATCAAACTCTTCGTCACTGAGGAGGTACCCCTGAACAATTGCTTTGACCCCATCCTCGTCCAAGCCCTCAAAGTCCTCCCTGTTTTTAAACGGAAGATGGCCGGCCAGTTCACACAGTGCCACGTTAAACGCTGATTCCTCTTTCGCTCCAAAACACGACACTCGCGGCCAGATGAAGATGCGCACGCCGTGGCGCACTGAGGACAGGACTTTACTTTCACTGTCTGGATGGCAGCCTCGGGTCATGAAGACATTGTGGGCAATATTTCTCTCTACGAGAAGGTCGGTGAGTCTACAGACGGTTGTGGCGACGACGCGCGCGTCCTCATGGCCGTCCGTGTAAAACATGAATGCTTTCGGAAAGTCCAGAAGCCGGTACAAGCTCTTTTTGGGAAGGATCAGCTGTGTACGAGCCCACTCGATCCTTAAAGCGTGATTCAAGTAATATCCGTGAAGGTGTAGATGATTGACAGAGGCAAACGCTCCGAGACTGTTAAATCCGACTCGGTATCCGGGATCGGCGCTCAGAAACAAGGACTCGACCCCGAATTGGAGAGCTAGAGGCGTTAAGATCTGAGGATGGCACCGGGAAGGCTCGAGTACGAGCAAGCAGTGCCCAAACTCTAATGGACTCGCGTTGATGATCACAACACACGTGGCACAGCTTCCGTTTGGAGCGCAACCTTTCTCAGCAATCATTTCTTCCGCATTTTGCATTTCAAACAAGATTTCCGATGAATTTATTTTATTGAAGTTAAAGAGTTTGGGGTCGAACTGCTGTTGAATGCTCAGGATTACCTGAGGTTTTCTCCTTTCGGTGCCTCTCTGAATGTTGAGCTGGGCAATATATCCACACTCACCGGGTAACACGCGCGTCTCCAGATCCCCCAAGTGATATCTGAAAAGCCCGCGTTTCATCTTCTCCGCCCAGCCGTATCTCAGGACTACATCAAACCTGGACGTAGCATCAGTCGTCTTTCCATCAATCCGGCACACGTCGTACACAAAATCCTTGTTGGTGTAAGTGAAAGTGCGCTTCGGACCCTCCATTACTATACACACAGTGACAATCTGGAGAACCGGAAGTCCTTTCAGGCTTTAAATGTCACTGTGGGTGGGGAAAACACACCCCTGTTTACGACACGTTAAACACTTCACATTCATCCAGAGTTAAATCGAGATCCTCTGCGTCCTGTTTTTCAGCCACACCAGCGGAGTCCCCAAGGCCCGCTTCGGGGTTGCCAGATTTGCAGGAAGAAAACCATTCCAACCACAAACAAGCTTCTCATTCTAAACAACGGGCCTAATTTACGTATTTGTAAATTGTTTTCACAGCATTTACACAGAAAATGTGATATTCAAGAAAATAAAAATAAATAAATAAACAAAAACAAAAAATCTTACAAGAGCTCCTGAGTTTGTGTAAATGTACGTAAGAGACTGCGTGATTGGTTGGGATCTTAGATGGTGATCTTAGATATCTTCTGCAATTTTCCTAAAAGGCAGCAGAGGGCTCTAAAATGAAACTACTTGACTGGCTTGACTTCAGTTAGGCTATATTTACGGTGGTGCTTGAAGGTTTGTGAGCCCTTTAGAATTTTCTGCAGTTCTGCATAAATATGCACAAGTGCTAAATTAGATAAAGAGAACCCAATTACACATGAAACAAAAAATATTGTACTTGTTCATTTATTTATTGATGAAAACGATCCAATATTACATACATGTGAGTGGCAAAGTATGTGAACCTTTGCTATCAGTATCTGGTGTGACCCCTTTGTGCAGCAATAACTGCATCTACACGTTTATGATAACTGTTGATCAGTCCTGCACATCGGCTTGGAGGAATTTTCAGTATAGATCCCTTACATATATACATCTCTTTTTCTGAAGTCCTCAGAAATCTCCTTTGTTCATGCCATGATACACTTCCACAAACAGGATCAGACGTTGATAGATCCCTGTTGTTTAAATAAAATGGGGCACTCACTCATACCTGATTGTCATCCCATTAATTGAAATCAACTTACTCTAATTTCACCGTCAAATGAATGCTAATCCTAGAGGTTCACATACTTTTGCCCTTCACAGATATGTAAAATTGTAATATATGTAAGGCATGTAATACCTTTTCTCATCAACGGCAAGGAGTTGTTGATCAGTTCTCAGGTTTCCTGTCCGTCATACAGTAGATAGAGAGTTTAGGAACAGCACTGAGAAGGCCTTTGTGGGATCTGCTGCTACCTAAGCATCCTCAAATACAACAGGCTCTCAAAGTTCAGTGGGCAGGTCTGTCAGCATATATCAGAGAGCAGAAATCCTTGAGAGACCGTTGTATTGCATCAAAGAAAACAGTGAACTGTGCAAATGCCCAGAATGGTGAACACGACCAGTCACAAAAAACAAGAACAGTAGTGAGATCAGTAATTTGTGAGTATTGATCAAAATGTAGATTCATTTAGCTAATACTTATTTGCTTGCATTTCACTTGGTAATAAAGTACATTAATGCAGTTTTACTGCAGTACTTCATTTGCTCTCATCTGCATTTTAGGAAAAGGTCTGCCACCATATAAACTTTGTTCATACTCATTCATTCATCTATACTTTATCTGGAACTTATCCTGGGAACAGTGAGCATGAGGCAGGAATACACTCTGGATTAGATGCCAGTCCACACACACATTTGTATACTTATTCACTCCCAGGGGAAATTTAAAATAGCCAATTGTCTTATCAGCATATTTTGGTGAAGTAGGAAGAAAAGTTTTTCCAAAGGAAACCTACATGGGCACAGGGTGAACATCCACAGTTCACAGAAACACCACACAGACAGTAACCCAAGCTCAGAATTGAACCGCGGACCTGTGGAGCAGTGAGACCTCCCGTCTGATTATACTGGGTGATAAATGGCAGGTATACAAAGGGGAAAAAATTAAAACAACTCTTCTTGTTAAAACAACTATACTGTTAACCAGGTACAACCAGATACTTTGACAGAATTATATTGGTGAAAATAGTAGAATCTGAAAGCAGAAAAAGTACATTTCTATAGTACATGCATCATAACAGCAACTATATGCGTCACCTTCATATTCATCATAAATGTGCACTAACCAAAAAATATTTAGTTAATAGCAATCCTGTGGTCAGAAACGGACTTTGGTGTAGTTCTAGAGGTTGAGTAGCACAAATTGTGCATGGAAAAAAAGGCTATAGTTAGTATAATGTATACTTATCAAATGGACCAATAGGTTAGAAATATGGTGACACAAAATGTAGACAAACCTCTTGTAAATGCATGAATTTGTGGAAATGAGCCAAGCATGGAGTGAAATAATAGGTTTCTAATTATATAATTAAACAGATTAAAATGTCTTTTTTTTTTTTAAATTCTTTATCCAGATATCTAGAATATATTGTATTTCTGCAGCACTCATTCTTTCTGGCACTCATTTAGTCAGTTTAGCCAACTTACATTTAAAAAAATTGTTTCTTTGGTTCATTTTTTTGCACCAGTGTGTAAGCTGTGTTCACACTTGCCCAAACAAACCGAAACCAATGGGGATAAACACACCTGGGTTCAATTAAAACTGACTAAATATTGCATGGGTAGCACAGTGGTACAGCAGTTAGTGTTGCTGCCCCACAGCTACAGCTCAAATTACTGTTTGTGTAGAAGATGAATGAATGAATATTGCATAGGTAAAAGAGCCCTAATATAGTGGCCAGAAGGTGTGTGTGTGGTGTTTTATACCTGGTACCAGCACAATGAATACTACTATGCCATTCCTGTTTAGGTGTCATTGCTGATCATGTTCACCACGCAAATAATATATATGTTACAAATGCAGTGGAAAGACAATAGTTAGAAATACACTGGAGTCCTTCTGAAAGAAAAAAAGAAATTTAAAAGAAAATTAAAACAAAATTTAAGACAACCCGAGTAAGTCTGAGAAGGATTACAAAGCTATTTCAAAGAACCAAAGTGAGAGCCATTATCTCCAACTGGAAAAACTCGGCACAGTAGTGAACCTTCCCAGAAGAGGCGAATCTTCCAAAATTTCTCCAAGAGCACATCAACTACTATATCCAGGAAGTAACAAAAGAGCCAAGGACAACATTAAAGGTACTACAGGCCTCTCTTGCATCAACAAAGGTCACTGTTCATGACTGCACTATCAGAAAGACACTGGACAAATATGGCATCCATGGAAGTGTGGTGAGGTGAAAATACTGCTAACCCAGAAGAACATTAAGGCTCATCTGAATTTTGCCAAAACACACCTGGATGATCCTCAAAGCTTTTGGGAGAATGTTCTGTGGATTGATCATTCAAAAGTGGAACTGTTTGGAAGACAGGGGTCCCGTTACATCTGGCATAAACAAAACACAGAATTCCACAAAAAGAAAACCATAACTATGGTCAAGCATGATGGTGGAAGTGTTATGGTGTGGTGATGCTTTGCTGCTTCCGGACCTGGGCAACTTTCAGTAATTAGGGGAAACATGAATTCTGCCGTCTACCAGAAAATCCTAAAGGAGAATGTCCGGTCTTCAGTCTGTAAGTCGAAACACAAACGCAACTGGATTATGCAGCAAGACAATGGTCCAAAGCATAGGAGTAAGTCCTAGTCCTAGAAGTAAGTGAAAGACTGACCTCCAGTTATCAAAAGCATTTGGTTGCAGTTATTGCTGCTAAATGTGGTACAACCAGATTTTAAGTTTAATGGGGCAATTAGTTTTTCACATTTTTGATAGGTTAGGGTTAGGGTTAGAACTCCTCACAATTTCATGGCTGGATATCCCTGTATCCCTGAATTCCTACAGTTTTATTTCTGACTTTTTTTATCTGAAAATTTGGATGCTGGAGTCTGTAGCTCTTATCGTCCATAACTAACAGCTAAACATACCAAGTCAGCATTGCTGATATATACAGAGGTATACAAGCATCACTAATGTAATGTATGTATTAGAAGGCTGAAGTGGGATAGAATGAAACGTAACAGGGGGGGAAAAAAACCTAAGAACATATTTCAGTCATTAGTTTATTTTTATTTTTCACATTTACATTTTCAATTTTATTTCTCTAAATCTCTCTCACTGCCTTTTATTTCTCTTCATTAAAGGACTAATTTAATTGATCCCGTAGCCACCAATGCATATTATTTCCAGGTGATGGTTTCTGTAACTAAGGCTAGCTTAATCAGAAGAGATCTGTGTCATCTGTTTGCAGTGAACCAACATCCTGGTCTATTTTTTGTGCCATGCACCTGGTATCTTGCATCTATCACATTACACTGTTACTGGAAAAAAAATTTTGTTCCTTTTTCTTTAAAATGGCTGGAGGCTGTCTGGTATGTTTACAGTTTCAGTCTTGTGTAGTATACTGTCTCCTTGAATTGTGACAGTAATGCTACATACTGGAGAAGGTCATGTAGTCGTGTAATATACCCGTGGCTAAAAATGGTCATTCATAGAGTGCGGGCCTATATATTCTATGTGGGTTTTACATATTAAGGCATGAATAACTAACCTACAACAGACATTATTTCATTCATTCATAGTAAACACTTTATCCTGGTCAGGGTTATGGTGTATATAGTGCATATCTTGGGAACAATTGGGTGAGAGGGGAATACACCCTGGATGGGACTCCAATACATTGCAGGGCACTATGCACACTCACATTCACAACCCTAGAGATATTTCTCAAAGTGGGGCCAGGAGACCACCAGAGGTCTGTGAAGTTTACAATTAGCTACTATCAAAATTGTTATAGCTGTTACGTTAGTTATAAGCCTGTTATATAAGCCTTAAGTGAGTGATTGCTTGAATTGAATGGGTGTGATTCAAACCTTAGTAACTGAAAACCAAGAAAAGCTTTGTTTATTACCTCTACTGTACGTTTAATGTTACACTATGCTTCATATATGTGGATCTAGTGGATATATTCATATATGTGGATATGCTTCAAATGTGGATAAAATGTATGTTGTATAATGGTGAAATAAACCTTTAAAGGTACACAAAATCCACCTTTCTAGAAAACAGTTCATACTAAGCGTATGCTTGAGGGTACCATGCCTGTGAGGGTACCCTGCCTGTGAGGGTACGCTCACTGCCTGTGAGGGTACCATGCCCATCTGAAAGTGTATGATATTAGTTCAGGAAAGTTCAGGAATAAATGGCTCCAATGGTTCCAATGAATATGATGTACAAATTCTGTTAATGTATCCAATATTGGAAGAGTTTGAGAAGACACACTGTAGATTATAGGCTAACAATCAAAAATAAATAAATAAATAACCTTTGGCCTCTGAGGTAAACCTGGTGGTCCTGTCATTGAGGTAGGCTAGCTGAATGATGCAAACTTCATAACATTTAGTATTATAACAACACTCTATATTACTACAACATCATTTCTCATAATTTTCACATTTGTGAAAGGTTCTCGCGCAGTGGCGGGAAAAGCCACTTTTCTAGATAAAAAATGTTTATATCTAGAACCATTAAAGGTTGTTTTGTTGCCCTTCAAGGTTCTATGTAGAACCACTGAATGTTTTTTCTATTTCAAATATTGTACAGCATATAAATACAGCTGTAAATCACGTGAGACATTTTTATGATGTATGTTTCATGTAGGGTGATGTAGATTGATGATGTAACATACTGGAAACATTTAATGGATATCAGGATAAAATGTTTAACAACATGGGGTTGTTGGGTGACAGAGACTGGAATCTTCCATTTCGTCTTAAATGAAAAGTTAAAAGATACAGCAGGTACAATAATATGAGACAACAGAAGCATCTGGTATTGGTGAGCGGGAATAAAAAGAACCCACCCAAGCTCCAAGATCATTTTTTAGGTCTACTTCCTTAAGGTTCGACCACAGTGTCAAAACCACATTATTATAACAACACTCTATATAACTACAACGTCATTTCTCATAATAGTCACATTTGTGAAAGGTTCTCGTGCCGTGGCGGGAAAAGCCGCTGTCTGTGACTCACCGTGCGCGCGGACACACCCCGCGCTCGAGCTTTAAAAGAAGCTGGGCTGCCAGGTGCGCAAACACGCACAGATCTTCCCGTGCACACGCGAAAATGGGCAACTGCATCGTACCTTACTGCGATGGGCCCAAAAACACCAACGTCCGATTCACTCTGCCGGCTGTGTGCTTTGTGTGGCAGACCGCCATGATCATCCTCTTCGGGGTGTTCGTGCGGTATAATGAAGAATCTGACGCTCACTGGGTTGAATTTAAAGCTAAAAACAATATAACAGCTGACAGTGAGAATGACTTCTACTTCAGATATCCAAGTACGTAATGCTTATTTACGTGTATTTAAAGAGTTATTTAAGTGTTAGGGATGTGTCTTGATTTTTTAAAAATGTTTTCCTTAGGTGTTAATCTCAGTCATGTATGCGTTATATAGCTCTAATTGTTCATAATTGCGTGAAGGAAATGTTTTGTGATCTAACTGTTCTCTAATATAAGAGGTAAATGTTTTGTGATGTCTGTCATGTTTAAAGTGCCTGATAAGTAAGATAAAGATCAAATAAGCCAGGCACACTTTATATCAGATGTGCTGTAGGCTATAATAGTTTTTAAGTCTGCATTCTGAGGTCAAACTAGCAATCATCTATATCTATGATTAAGGAAGAATATTTAATATGTACACATATGTAGTTGTGTTTACTTAAAGTTGGGACAAGAAAAAATGGAACCACAGCATCAGAGATAGACTTAGAGATAGAATTTGCTTATCTGTTGTTCACAAATACAAACCACCACAAGACAAGTTAATGCTACTGTAGAAAAGAGTAGAAAAACAGTAGCACCAACTCAGTTTTTTAAAATATTTATATCTAGAACCATTAAAGGTTATTTTGTTGCCCTTCAAGGTTTTATGTAGAACTCTATACCTGAACATTTCCTTAGAAGAAAAGATTCCAAGCAGAAGCATTTAAGAAGCTAAGGACCCTTAACTATCCTAAGAACCCTTAAAGAACCACTGAATGTTATTTTATTTCAAATATTGTACAGCATATAAATACAGAGGCAAATCTCGTGAGACATTCAGCTGACATTTACTTGTGCTTATAGCCTACAGAAAATGAGCACTGCACTGCTGCTTTTTATGATGATGTATGTTTCATGTAGGATGATGTAGATTGATGATGTAACATTAATGGATATCAGGATAAAATGGTTAACAACATGGGGTTGTTGGGTGACAACAGAGACAGGAATCTCCAATTTAGTCTTAAATGAAAAGTTAAGAGATACAGCAGGTACAATAATATGGGACAAAAGAAGCATCTGGTATTGGTGAGCTGAAATTAAGAACCCAACCAAGCTCCAAGATCATTTTTAGGTCTACTTCCTAAAAGTCCCAAAAACTTGTTTCCTTTGATCATTTAATGAGGTAAACTGTTCATACATTTTTATTCTTTCTATATTATCCAACTAATACTGATGAGTGGGAAATTTCAGTGTTGTTCAAACATCTCAGTGAAGCAAGTTTTGTGAGGACTGACTAATGCAAATTTAAAGATGGCTAGCATACATGCTACTATCTTGTATGCTTGTATGATGAATCTCGTAGTATTTTTTCCATAATTACTATTTCTCTGTATGTCTTTCTTTTTTTCTGCTGATACTCAAAATATTTTATAGTATAAAATTGTTGAAGTATAGGTGTAATTACCAAAAATGCAGAGAAAAACAGAGTCTACACAACACGTTTGCCAGTTAACGTAGGTAGCTTTTTAGCCAAGAAACAAAGCAAACTAATTCACTAATGTTACCCAAGTGGCTAGCAGTGGTGTACAGGCTGCATTTATTCACCAAACTTTGGGGACATTATTGTTAACAAGCTTTATCAAACCACCTGATTTTCTACTAACAGACTCATGTTGAATAATATGTTTGCCTGTGGCGTTTTTCCACTAATAGTGCTTCACATGTCAGTGGATATTCAAATGCATCCCCAATTAGATAGTGAATCTAGTCATGACCTCAGTCAAAACTGAGCCATAATACTAATGTCTAACCAGTACTCCAGCTCAAATATCACTCCAATTTTTAAAATGCATTTAGTTGTAACAGAACTCTGGACATTTGTTTCCAGAGAAAAAAGGCCTTTATGAAGGACAATGTAAGGTTTTCTCAATAATTGAAGTGCGTGTTTTACTCAAGGAACTATCTATTCATCTATTCATGAATATCAGTCAAGAAATCTCGTAACAAAAACCATCTTAAATTTTTCTGACTCAAATAATTAGTAAGCTATTTTGCAAAAATACAGAATTTTAGAAAAAAATAAAAACAACAACAACAACAAAAAAACAGAAGACAACAATATCAACCATCCTCTATAGTACCATCATAGAGCACTGACTGAAAACTGTTACACGGGATGGGACTATGGGGATTCAGTCGGGTTACTATCATGGTGCAGAGATATATGCCTTAGATGTTGGGTTACAAAGAGTTGTGAGGCATTAAAATAAATAAGATAAATAATCCATGTTACAATCTACAGTTGTTCTTCAATATTAAGGTTACTGTAGTAATTATACTTTAAAAGAATGGGCAGCCAAACTGAATTTTACAGTTTCCCTGTGTGGAGGAAAAGGAGAGAACCAATTAAGGGCTCTGAGGAAACAAAGATCATAGATTCATTCTTAATAATATCTTAAGAATATGCAAAAAAAATATTCTGGAATTCTACAGTGGTGCAGCAGTTCACATGTTCTCTCAGTCCATGCAGGTTTCCTCTGGGTTCTCCGGTTTCTGCCCCACCCAAGTGGTGCTAAGTAGTAATGTCTGATTCAGTCTCAGTTCAGACCAGTACTCAGATTTTCTTTCTCCTCTATCTGAGCGCCAAGGGCACTGAGACTGTTTAATAAACACATCATACTGGTGTACAGTGCAACCTTTTCCAGAAAGTAGCATTCACGAACTGATATTTAATAGCACTTTGGAAGTAACACCACTGTTTAGACACATTGTTCCTGTTTAAATATCAACAGTGCCTCTCGTATTGCTAGAAATATGCCATTGTCTACATATAAACAGCCCACATGGCTGAGCTGAGTTCTTAAAGTAGGTCCTGTGGGGAATATTTAAAGGTTATCCCATTAGAATTGGTTAAAACTCTGAAACCTGGCTTTTTCATTGACTGTTCCAATTATGTTATCTAAATGGATCTTGAACTGTGGGAAGTTTGAGATGAGCAGAATTTGCTCTTTGTTGCTGATTAAATAATGGTTAACTAGTTTATTTTTTAAAAAATCCGAACTGCTAAGATTTGTGTAGCAGGATTTGTGTATCCAATCTAGTGGCAGAAATTTCAAGGAAACACTGATATGTATTACTCAATATATATTGAGTAATTCACAGAGCTACCTGCATTAGATTTATTCACCTGGCGTAGTTGTAACAGATGGTGATGTTGAAGCGGATTTCAGAGCATTATTACTAGCAGTAGCGGCTGGCCAATAGGGGGCATTGGGGTGCTCTTGTAAACAATTCCAACTCACACTTTCCAACTTGTAGATTTATCAATTTATAGTATTTTCCAATTGTTTCAATTATAGTATTTTCCAATTATTTTTTAAATAAAGATTGAAAGAGTTGTTGGAAGCTTAGTGGTGGTGTAGTTAATTTATAGCCTAACATTAGCTTTTTACTTCTGGTGATTGTATTTAGGCTTAAAAATTCATAAAAATTGTGTTCATTTGTGAACAATATCTTAATGAATGAAACACGTAAGAATTGCAAACTTTTGTTGGTCATAGAGTTTATTTTCTGCAATAATCCAAAATCCAATGGAAAAATCCTGTTGGCTTTTTGTTGAGAGAATCAGGGTGATGCTAACTTCTGGGGTGGCCTACAAAAATACATCATCCCTGCATTTTGCATTTAATGCAGAGATAAAGCCCATCTCTGCAGCGCGCAATTATTACATTTATGATGGCGAAGATGCCAACATGCATGTAACACCAGTACCATTCACAAAGCGCAATTTCATTGATTCGTGGGACCTCACTGCATGCTTTAACAGTGGAATTTTCCATTTTTAGCTAAGCAGTGGTTATACATTGTTATATTACCTGTTAAATGGCTATTTAACAATTACAGTCTGTCCCACCCTCCCCAAAATTTTTTTCACCAGCCGCCACTGATTACTAGTCCTAGATAAGAGGTTATTTACTAGAACTGAACTCCAGTTCTGCTAGGGACTGCATAGCTTATTCTGATGTTATTTCCTTCTCTAATGCACCTGCTTGTACACTGGGTACATATGTAACTCTGGTACTATGAACCCTGAAAATCTTTTTGTGTGTGTCCACACACAAAATGCTGAGACCTTCCAAGAAAGTCAGAAAGTGAGATATGATGCTGTATTTGCAATAAAACCACTGTCATGCAACCACCTTTCTTTAGAACATTCTCGCCAAATTTTCACTGGGTCAACACTGGTTACAAATGGCATGTGATACTGATGGATATGTGGGGTTAGTATAGAACCACACTTATATACTAGCATTCTCACTCCTCATGGATTTCACTTGGATAACATATGCCACAATGCCATGAGGAACTGACAGACCTTATGGTTAACCATAAAGGTGTTCAGTGCACTCAAAACATTGGAAGGGATGGAATTAACATTGGAGTACCTGTAGAAAGCACGGTGATACTCAGGTAGCAGTAGGTGTGCCTTTAAGTAATGTAAGCAATGAGGAGGGGACATTCCTCATGAAGTGGCATGTCATGGTAGGGGCCAGGCGTCCAGCTTGTCTATAGTTCATGGTGATGACATTTGCCAGCCAGTGGGCCAGTTTCCATTTAGACAAACATCTTTCCACTGTGACAGATGAAAAGTTGGATCAAATGGCTAATATACAGTAGTGCAGAGCACATACAACAAGGAACACTCTGCAGATTCACCTTCATGGAACGCTGCGAAGTCAATCAACTGGTTCATACAATTTGGTAATATGACCTTGGCATAAAACTCAGGCTTAGGCACAGGTCACAATGGACTCATGTGGCAAGCAATGACTGCAAGCTGAGCTTGTTGCCCAAACATGTAGTTATCCCACTCTTTTTTTCTGAGGTGATTGCTAACATAAAGGCAGATTTTAGAGACACCCATTTCAGTTCAGCATCCTGCGTGGGCTGCTGCTGGGACTTCACCAGTAGGGATCACTAGCTTGGCCCTTGTGGAGTTGTGGTTGATGGCAGTGCCATGCCTCTTTCATAAACATCATAGTACAGTCATAAGTGAGTTGATGTAATGAAGAGGCAGAAAGGCATACAGTAGATGGTAATACGAATCATGAGCTTCTGCATCCTCTCCCAGCAGGCTGTCCCACTCTGTAAGGGAGAACCACAATTGCCAATGAGTTTACTTGGCATCAGCAAAGAGATCCACCTGAGGCTTTCCAAACTTTCTCCTTTCTCCTGTACAAGCTATTTTAGTGTTGTTTCTCTTTTTAATTATTATAACATAAATTCCCAGTAACTGACATGCAAATTTCCAGTTTAAGCTATATTTAAAGATTTCATTTCAGTTAGTTGAAACATGTTTATTATGCGCAAATATGTACTCATAATGAATTATGCCTTCCCTCTGCTCCCTTAGGTTTCCAGGATGTCCATGTTATGATTTTTGTGGGCTTTGGATTCCTCATGACATTTTTGAAGCGATATGGTTTTGGTGCTGTTGGATTCAACTTCCTCATTGCAGCATTTGGGCTTCAGTGGGCACTGTTAATGCAAGGCTGGTTCCACTCTCTGGACCCAGCTGATGGCTTTATCAAAATTGGCATGGAAAAGTAGGTTTATATTTCTATTAAGCAGTTTATGATTTAAAGATAAATCACTATTCATAGTGTATGTTTCTTAATGTATTTTTTAAACTATAACATTTTAAGCAGTACTTGTACCCCATTCATATCACTGCATATTCTACCTCCAACATCACAAACATTTATGAAAATGTTGCTGTCTAAATTGTAATTCTGCTTCTTAAATGACAGCTGAATACAAAGTAGGCTGCAACTAACGATTATTTTTGTAATTGATTAATTGGCCGATTATTTTTTCGATTAATCGGAGGGGGGTAAACTTTCAGTACCATTTTTTTGTTTATTTCAAATAAAATCCACAAACTGAGTGTTACAAATTTAAACACTCTTAAATAAAACTTATAAAATTATAAAACTTACATATATATATAAATAATATACAGGTGCATCTACAGGTGCATTACATTTTTTCCCCATAATTTTATTCAACAATTGGAACTTTTATATATTGTAGATTCATTAGTGGAGTAGTTCAAGCATTTTTTGTTTTAATCTGGTGGTTACTGCTTATAGCTCATGGAAATCAAAAATCTAGTATCTCAAAATATTAGAATAAAGACTTTAGAATACAGAAATGTCGACCTGAGAAGCAGGTCAGAAGCTAATCAGCTAATTAACTCAAAACACCTGCAAAGGTTTCATGAGCCTTTAATCTCTCAGTCTGGTTCAGTACACACAACCACAATCATGGGGTATATGAAAGTAAATTTTGCATTTCATTCGGAAACCAAGGTCCCTGAGTCTGGAGGAAGAGTGGAGAGGCACAGAATCCAAGTTGCTTGAAGTCCAGTGTGAAGTTTCCACAGTCAGTGATGATTTGGGGTGCCATGTCATCTGCTGGTGTTGGTCCACTGTGTTTTCTCAAGTCGAAAGTCAATGCAGCGTCAACCAGGAGATTTTAGAGCACTTCATGATGACAAGCTTTATGGAGATGCTGATTTTCTTTTCCAACAGTGCCAAAACTACTAGTAATTGGTTTGCTGACCATGGAATTACTGTACTTGATTGGACAGCCAATGCGGCCTCGTTACTGATAGATCATTTTTGTTATAATAAACTACAGAATTTACACTACAATTGTGCAAATACAGCATATAATGACAATAAACTGGAATTAAACTAAATCTTTTAAGCAATTCGCACCAGTTTCCCCAGCCCCTTGAACAGTGCAGCATTTTTGATTATACATGTTTGTGCTCGTGCATCACTGTCGTGTTTCCGTGCAACACAAGCGCTGCTCTGTAAAGTTTACAGTTCACAGTCTTCTTCACTGTGTTTAATATAAAATGCACCCTGCTTTACGCCTCTGTCTGAGGGTTACTGAGGTCATGTTAGGTATAAAAGGTAATGTTGACATAAACAGTAAAAAAGAAATTTACGGCTAAAGCTATCGGCGTCGCATTATGTGTAGGACGTCATGCGACATCGACTGGGAAATGGCTTATACTTCCAGTTAGTAAAATAAACCCGCTAGTATTCCATTTGAGATGATATTACCTTTCTAAAATTCATACACTAGATGGTAGAGTACACAATGCATAGTGTACATGTATGGTACGTCATTTGGGACAAAATTAATTTTGTCCCAAAACTTACTCTCCGAGGTGTGTTTTCAGAACAGATGAAACGTAGTGAGTAAACGTATCCCATGCCGTGCACAGACCAACATCATTGACAATAAATTTCATAATCGATTATTATCGATTTGATCGATTAGATGTTTCAATTAAATTGAAGCATTTCAGTTAAATTGAAGCATTTATTATAGCATAGTATGTAATCTATATTAAAATTAGTTGTGCACATATAATAATTACAAAATATAGCTACATATATCGGTTTCATATCCAAATTATACAAATTGTAGGAATTATACATTTAAAATGTCCTTTTGCTTGTTTTTCTGTGTCCAGCATAATCAATGCTGACTTTTGTGTGGCTGGCTGTCTGATTGCCTACGGAGCACTTCTAGGGAAAGTCAGTCCTGTGCAGCTCATGGTGTTGACCCTGTTTGGCATTACCTTGTTTGCTGTAGAAGAATTTATCATAATTAGCCTCCTTCATGTGAGTCTATGCAATCAACAAAAAAATAAATATCTGATGCATGTGTGTCAAAACTAAATACTATTAGATGTAGCAAATCACAGCTATGAATATTAAGAAATTAATTTCTTAGAATACATTGTATGGTTAATTAACAAATATTTATTTTTATTTGACAAATGAACAGTAAGGGCTAAATGCAAAAGAGCAGGAAAAAAAAAAAAAGGAAAAACATACCTTGTGAATAGCAATGTTTTGAGGAGATTAACCTATCTCTATGGTGACTTACAAAATGAGGTACTCTATCCAATAGGCCAGAGATGCTGGAGGTTCTATGGTGATCCACACCTTTGGAGCCTATTATGGACTATCCATCTCATGGGTCCTCTATCGGCCAAACTTGAAGGATAGCAGTAAGCTGAATGGCTCAGTCTACCACTCTGATTTGTTTGCCATGATTGGTAAGTTCCTTTTATAGCTCTCATGATAATACATGTCAAAGTACCGATCCCACGGCTCCTAATGTGTTTCCATTCTTTGGGAAGGATTGATATACTACAGTATATAGACATTAAAGTGTCATGCTTTATGTTTTTTCCCTAGGAACTTTGTTTCTGTGGATGTTCTGGCCCAGTTTTAATTCTGCCATTAGTGACCATGGAGATGGTCAGCATAGAGCAGCCATTAACACCTACCTGTCTCTGGCTGCCACTGTCCTCACCACCTTTGCCATTTCTAGCCTGTATCAGAAGCATGGAAAACTGGACATGGTAATGGGCATTTTGTCTTTTGGTATTTACAGCTATGGCAGTATGGTCTTACACCAAGTTTATAGATGGATTGATGTTCATTAATTTTGAAAACTGATCATGATATTAGTTGGGAGGGCTAAAATCTAACATCCATCAATAACCCAATGTGCACAAAATCATTTGCTCTGATGGACACTAAATATGCTGAACCCAGTTGGTTTTAAGGTTGGCTTTCTAAGGATACACTCAAAATGTGTGCAGACAGACTTGTCTGTCCTGATAGCTATGGACAGTTTGGAGGATAGGCTCCTTTGTGCCCCCAACAAGAAGCAGGCCATCCAGAACACATCCAGTAACCTCACTCTAAGAAGAGGCATTTTGGCGATTCAGAAGTATGTTATCTACCTACGGCTTGAACCCAGATGCCACAGATTGGAATATGTCCTTGTCTCTGTGAAAGGAGCCCAATCGCAAGTCATTCCTAATAGACGTCCTCCTGTGAGTGGTGCCCCATCAGAGAGTGATTATCCCCACAGACCCTTACAAGCTTGGCAGTGATGTGGTACTACAGGGTCATAACACATCGACTGACCAGAATTAAAGGTGGTTCATAAGGCTTTGAGGCCTTGCTGATTATAAGGCATTGCTATGTGTTGGTCCACTCAGAAAACATAGTGAAGGTCAACTATCAGGGCAGGACAAGGTCTCTTTAGTGGGCTCATTCACAACTTGTCCCACTAAGAGCAACTTATCTGCCAGGGCTGTACTGTGTTGCACTATTGAGATGTGCACAGACCTGGGATCAAGTAAGCAGCAAGTAAGCACAAAGTCAGACATCCCACTGAGACAGGATGCCTTTGTGCACTAGTTATTCAGAACCTGTGCCAGATTGATGTGAAAGTTGGTTGTATGACAGTTAATAGTTATTGCAAATACTGTCATTTTTCATGCATACAATGTAAAAACATTAGCAAAATCCATAAAGCATTATGAATAACTATAAATAAGCATATTCCACATAAACAGAAGGCTACATATAGAATGTAACCACAGTTCTACAACTACAACAGTCATCAGCTCATAGTGGTGACCCACATGGGTCTTCTGGCCATTCTCATTAACTTGAATGACTATGGGAGTTTGCACTCCATTAATGATTTTGGACAGTGTCTGTCTGCAAATCAATCAACTTCCACTCTTCTATAGGTGTTCCTGATTAACTGACCTACCCCCTTCTCAAAGGCATCCAATTCACGATTTTTACTCAGTAAGGAAACTACACAAGAATCTCGACTAGTTCCAAGGGAACCCACCCTGACAGGAGACCTGGTTTATGCCACTGTTTGGAAAATTCCAAATTAATGTGTTTTTATGTTTTTGAACATTGATACGGAAGTAGCAGTTTTGATCTCAGTCTAGTATCTTAAAATCTAATGTGATATTATTGTGAAGTAAAACCATACTTATACATACTCTGATAACTTTGCTTTGTCTCCAGGTGCACATCCAGAATTCCACCCTGGCCGGTGGTGTTGCTGTAGGAACGGCTGCTGAGTTCATGCTAATGCCATATGGCTCTCTGATAGTAGGGTTCTTCTGTGGTCTCATCTCCACACTGGGCTACATTTACATCTCAGTAAGACCTGCTTAAACTATTTTAAAATAACTTAAGGTAAAATAATCAGACTGGTTTGCTACCAATATATCAGTGTACATTCACTGTTGGAAGAAAAAATTAACACTCTAATTAAGAATGAAGGTGTGCCTTTTACAAAGCCGAATTGGCCATATGGATCAAATAAAATTTTAATCTATCATCTTTTCTCCCAGCCCTATATGGAAAGAAAGTTAAAGATCCAGGACACATGTGGTATCCATAACCTGCATGCAATGCCTGGTGTCATAGGGGGGATTGTGGGAGCCATTACAGCTGCTGCTGCTTCTGAACCTGTATATGGCAAAGAGGGGTAAGTCCAGGTCACAACATCTAGTAGATTACACATTTTATATGGAGTATATTATACATTTCCATATGAAAAGTTTTAACATTTAATTGCTGGCAGTGAGATTTCCTTACAAGGTTTGTTTGACTAAAATACACATTGAAGTATCTTTTTCTCAATTTTTCTTTGTTAGTCATACCAGGTTGTGGTCTACTTTATTATTTATTATAGCACAGTGACTTCATTTTTGCATTGAAAGCACTCATGTTTCACACATGGAAGATCATGTTTCACACACATTTACAGTCTCATTGTTTTGTTCCTTCTTTACAGGTTGATAAACACATTTGATTTTGAGGGGTCATTCAAAAACAGAACCCCAGCTGTCCAAGGTGGTTACCAGGCAGCTGCAATGTGTGTCGCTGTGTGCTTTGGAATAGGAGGTGGAATACTCGTGGGTATGTCAAAGTATAACAGAATTATGTAACTAGAAACAAAGTCAAGACATACAAATATGCAACTGTACCAGGGATATAACGGATATGTTTAAAGAAATGAACACGTCCCATGAGATTTCACTTACAGCCAAGTGAAACAGTTTACATTTTTATAGATGCTAGTAGGCTTAATTTCTTATAGAAATTTAAATGTTCATTTATTTTACAATTTATCAACAACAAAGGTTAAACATGACATGTATCCTGCACAAATTCAACAATCCAAAGCATAAGGCAGACTCAACAAAAACATGGTTAGAAAATACTTTGTAATGATCTGCTTGGTTTCCGGAGCTTGTAATAAATAGATATGATGTCAAGAACAATGGATGAAGACAGGCCAAGCTATCTGGTGTGGAGGAAGGACTTGTATTAAATGTATTGTTGCTATAAATTGCATTTCTTTGTTGTCTTTTATTTTGCACTTAATTTTATTTGCCAGTCACTGGAGTTTATAGCATTCAGAGTATCCAGATATATCTGGAAGTAAATGTCTGATCTGAATCTTTGGCATTGTCACGATATGGAGGTTGAGACAGATGCAAGTGCAGAATTTAAAGTTTAATAATGAACTAAACAAAATACAAAAAGACACAATGACTTTGGGGCAAAACACTGTGGCAAAGACTAAACATAAACCAAAGAAAAAAGGCAAAAAAAGACAAATGTGAGACAGAGAGTGCACTGCAAACTGTGGCTATATATAGGAGTTTTCAATTAACAGGAACGTGATTCAGGTGCAGGTGGTCATGTGAGTGTGATGCTGGAAAATGTAGTTCAGAGTTCCTTCTCTGATTACATGACAGGCATAGTGCATATGATGGAACAGTGTTCCCTCTCTTTACAGGTCTGATCCTGAGGATGCCTATCTGGGGGTCTGTGGCAGATGATAACTGCTTTGAGGACGAGGTCTATTGGGAGGTGAGATTTTACTTAATTCAGCCACAAAAATGCTACTGTTCCCGAAACGCCAGAAACACTACAAATTATTCACTCAGCTTGCAGTTTGATTTCAGTGATTCGTTGCTTGAATAAACTCACTTATCATCTTTCCATAGTGACTAAGCATCCATAGTAAAGGTTAACTTAGCTCAGCATTTTAGCTGTGTATATGCCCACATGGCCCTCATGAGGTGTGTCTGGTGTGTGTTATTATTTATATGTAATTGCTTACGGAATATGAAAGTGTTTATACTCTATGATTTGTTGAAACATGTGGGTGATGAAGCTGAGGGAGAAGACAACTCAAAGTCGCATTTTTTAACCTGTGTGTGTGTGTGTGTGTTCCTTGGTTATGTGTATGTCTGCTTAAGTGAATGTGACCTTAGATTAAACTTATTTATATCTCATGTTTAGGTGCCACAGGACGAGGAACCTATCCCGCCTGTTCTCGAGTATAACAATCACATGGCAACCAACAAGAATGCAGAAGTGTGAGTTTAAAAAGTAATAAAATATTAGCTTGAGCAAAAAAAATGAAGATATGGACATGATTAATCCTTAATTAAATGTGCTATCTAACGACTGTCTGTGAACGTCCACTGTCCTTGGGACATATTATAGAAGCATTCTAACTGCAAGGTTCTTATCACTTTAGTAATGACACTTTTGGTTAAGATTTCATTTAATACAATAGCTATTACAAAATAAAATTTCTTAGGCTTATTAACTTAATTCTAGCATGGGGTAAAAATTGGAAAAGCATTCCTATTTGTCAAGATCTCCTAAAATACTGTACTATGCCAAAGACTCAATGTTGTCTTAACATCTAGATGAAGCTTCTCTTTCTCGTGCTTGCTAGGTAAACATAATTGCATAACATTTATTTATACTGCAAAATGCTTAGATATCACCTGTATTTCCCGAAGCTGCAATGCTGCAATTAGTTATGACTGGCTCTGGAGAGGCCAATAAGGCATCATGGGCAGGAGTGGAAAAGTTACTGAGAAATTGTACTTAAGTGAAATTATTGATAATGTGTCAAAATCAAATCAAGATCAAAACCTATCCAGCCAAAAATGTACTCAAGTTAAAACTGTAAAAGTTGCTACTTTGTATTGTATTCAAATAATAGAAAGTAAAAATTAAATGTTATTAAATGATAAAATTATGTTAATGTCATGCTTTCACATGTTAGAACATTATTTTATTTTTAAAAGCTACACCGTTTTGCTTGAAAACATTCAATCACTATACAGACACTAGCTGGATGAGGGAAGAAGAGACCTTCGAGATTTGTAACATACTCTGAAGGTCTAAATAAAAAATGTAAGGAGTATAAATTATTTTTTTTCTTGGAAATGTAATTATTCAGGGTACTCAGTAATAAATTTCATCAACAATCACATAAAGTGTAAATATGCCAAAATAATACTTAAGTATAGTAACAAAGTACAATTCCTCACCTGATCATGGTCATTAAAAAAAAACACACACACACTGCAATAATTTTCTCCGCAATGTCGATGAAAGCTAGATTAATAAAAACGAGTCTGAATTTATTTTTTTTTAACTGTAGATGCCTTCAAATTAAATGAATGCCTTGAAATTAATGAGTGTTGTCTTGAGATTTGTTTCCTCATTTTATAATAATAGCTGTGTAACTTTAATTTAAATTTGTTTACTTTTTTTTTTTTTTTTAGATGAAGATTATGACTAAGTGTCAGTTGGTTGGCAACAAATTACTGATTGCCGACTTTTGAAAAGTCGAATTTTAGAAAATATAAATCCTATTTTGAACTAAATCTCAATTTAAGAAAAATGATATACTATATTATATGCTATTGCCCTAGTATATAACGCCACAAGGTGGCGCAAAAATACCACTATGACTTGACAGAGCACCATTTGGAAGGCGACCTACAATTTCTCTGCATTTCACAGGATGGAAACACGCTTCAATGTGGAACAGAGCTAATGCTGGAAGACCAACGTGCTATCAGCCTTGACTCTGCAAATCTGACCACGCGTTGTTTCTCCAAATAGCAGTATAGGCAAATCTTAATTATATACTTTGTTATAATGACTATTTATCATACTGACCATAGATTATAAGATGTGTGTGTACAATAAATCACTTGTTCTGTTCATATGGTTTTTATTGCACCCCACACCCTGATTTTCCCATCAAACATTGAAGTGCAGCAGTGTTGGAAAGGGAAGTGTTTTAAAATGTTATTTCATACAGAGAGTGGGTCACAGTCAAAAAGAAGCGTTGCCCCTTTTCAGTATTTCATTCAAACTTTCCATCTTACTTCCTAGTTTTTAAGAGGAAAATTGCAAATGTTTGTACTGACTTACATACTGTCTCTACGTTTTTCATGGTGTTGATTTTTGAGGGGTTGAATCTATGCCCTTTTAATGTTTAGCAGGTGGTGACACATTTCTCGTTCATGTATAGTAAACAGTAGCCATGGATATGATGATATAGAATACATTTATATATTTAGAATGACAAAACTAGAAAAGCTATTGTACTCTACTTTGATTGACCTAGCTAAACTCTCATTCAAAGTTTCAAATGCTAGTTTAGAAGAAATTTTCGTAGATGAATAGGTATGAGATTTTTTAAAATATAGTTTTAGTCTAGTTTTATACACCTGCCCAAGTAAGAGCAAGATAGAAAATATTCAAGGCTAAAAGAATGCAATAGAACTATGCAATTGACATTACATTATTCCAAATATTATTTGAATGCTAAAAATGTATGTGATTACAGCAACAGAAATTTAATTACATTTTCAGTCCCTATTTTAAATTTATATTTATACCTTCCATAATTTAATGTAATTTAAATTCAATTCACAATCAACTGAATTGTAACTTTAATGCATAATCAATTTATGAGCATATCATTCATGTTCTAATCATTAAACTGATTTCAAAATCCATTTCTCTAACCGTGTAGAGAAATAATCTTTATTGCCTTGTATAAGATTCCATGTTTTCCCAGTTTTTTTTTGTTGTTGTTGTTGTTTTTTTTACAACAAAGTATAGTTTGATTCTGCCTTCTGCCTATGGTTTTGTAAATAAAAGTTCTTATTGAAATTTTGTGATAATGTCGATTTTTATGTGCCATACTTTGTGAGAAGGTTATGTGAATAAAATGCACTATTTTCATTGTATTTTTTTTAAAATATGAATTGTAATCTCAAAGCAAATCAATATATGCAGGCAGAATTTATAGTTAAATAGCAAAGGAAAGACATGTTTATATTTAAATAGTAATGTGTTTTTGGCAAGCTCTTAAAATGCCAGAGAAAAAGAGTACTTAATGATGTAATGATAAACATAATATATTAATATGTGTTGCTACAGGTTTATGTGGTAAGAATGGTATTTCAAAGCAGTTTATTAAAGGGCTGGGAGACATGATAATGTGGTAAGGTTGGTATTTCATAGCAGTTTATTCAAAATTCTTCTATAAATATCAGTGACTAGTTGGCCTCAGAGTGGGATGAAAGTTCATGACCTTTGCATGTGGAGGTCAACAGGATGATGTTAGATGAGATGACCATGCCACATGTCTCTTTGGTCATGCTTCTTAATTGCACCAGACCAAAGGCCATTAAGGTCAAAGTTTAAATTACATAATACAAAGGACAAATTATGTAATTTGTTCACAGTCTGTTTTTTAAGTTGTTTTTTGTTGTTGTTGTTGTTGTTTGTTTGTTTTTTACAGCAGATTGTGATTGCAATGAACATATGCAGTGAACCATATCTGATTGATTAATAAGGAATAATCAAACAATTCAATAATGTAGCACGTAGCTCCCAGGTTTAAATATTGCAATTTAACAATTACTCTCAGAGCCTAGCCTTGAAGAATATTTTCCCCCCACAGAACAGTAAGGAAACCAGACAGTAATGTATCTCTACAGGAGGCCTGGGTGTAAAGCACTCTGATCTCAGGAGCCATGTGAGCAGAGAAAGCACTCTAATTAACTGCTTCTGGGGTACCGTGGAGAAGAGAAGGAACAAACCCCATTTTTTTGACGCTCCAATACATCTGTCCCCACCTCCTGTGTATTCAGGTCCTTCCCCTCCGCTCCCCAACCCGCAGGGCCTCTCTCATCTTATGTTTATTCATTTGCCACTTAAAGGCCGGACACAGCACCCTGTTAAAACTAAATCAAGCCCCTTTCATGACATGATCCTTTTGCCAAAGCTGAAAAGGCCCCAGTCTGAGGGGGGTCTGACCCTGAGGACACTGAGCTGGGAGGAGGGGGAAAACTTGATGTTGTGTTCCCCAAAAAAAGCCAGTACTGTCTGCCCTGATGGTGATTAAGGCAGCCAATGGTGGGGAGAGAGAGACAGCGGCGGGAACTCAGAGGAGGAGTGTGGGAGATTAAGCCTGTCACACCCATTCAGAAAGAGAGGGGACAGGAGGGATAAAGAAGGCAAAGAGCGTTAAAAGAGGGGAAGGAGGGAAGTGAGAGCTCTTTTCATAGCTGATGACTGATTGCCTGTCTGGACCAGCTCTCTGGGTTGATTGACAACCGTGCTGAACCGAAGGGTGGGAAAGTGGGAAAGTGCACTTGGGCGGAGTTGTTAGTGTGTGAGAAACATTTTTGGAGAGGGGGGCCGGTGTACAATGTGCATGCTAAACACTAGTTACAATACACACTCTAACACCGGCTTAACTTTTTGTTAGAAACAGAAATGTGAAATGCTCTTTAATTAGTGATGTAAAAAATTATATATTGCAGAATAAAATAAATGTAAACAGATATTTTTGGACATCTTCATTACTATCCTGGGCATACATTATAATTGTGTTTAATTGTATGTTTGGACATTTTTTCTATCGTAATCTTCTCATATGTTTATCACAGACAGAGCTCAAATATATAGGAACCTAAGGATATGATTCTGCTAAGATATTACTGGTTTTAAAGCCTTGTGCAATACCCATGTTAACTGCCCTATAAACCCTTAAAGAAGTCCATAAACTCCTCTATAACCTGGACAGACTTAATCAATCCCTGCCATCAATGCTATATTCATAGCTCTTTTTGTTATTATTATGAGTGAATGGTCTCTGTAAAAAATAAAAATAAAAAAAAAAGGCTAGATAAGCACTTGTTCATTCACCTGCCTGCCATCAATGGTCACTTAGAATTTATCAGCGTTTCTAATCTAAGTTTTTAATTCTGAAGTATACTCTTAATATGACCTCAAATTATAGGGAAAATCCTACCACTTTCAAAGGGTAGCTGTTTATTCTATTTTTATCTACTTGTAATTATTCTAAGAGGTAATCCATGGCCCAAGAACAGCCATAATTCTTTACTTGGAAAAAGGAAATCCTTAGTTAAAAAATAAAGTCAAAGCACATCACCCCAGCCTACATTAACTGCATATTAAGTTCCACTTTGAAAAACCCTGTGTATGATGTTTAAAACTCTACATGGCTTTAGCCTCATCACACATTGCTGCTCTCATGAAGCAATATAGTCAACTGTAGGCATTTTGCTCATCAGAGGCATTCTGTTCTTCTCAATGATGACACTCACAACTCTGGCAAAAGATTTTTCCTTGTATTGTTTCTAAACACTGTCATATTCCAGAGAATATTGAGAACACAAGCTCTATACAGTCCTCTCTGACAGTATTGGAATGGCAAAGCCAATTCTTTTGTTTCTTGCTAAATGCTGAAGACGTTTGAGTTTGAGATCAAAAGATGAATATGAAACATTAGATCAGAATGTCAGGTTTCATTTTCTGATATTTGCATTTAAATGTGTTAATAAACTTACAACATGGCACCTTTTGTTAGAACCCACCCATTTTTCAAGTGATCAAAAATATTGGAAAATATCAACAAAAAAAATATCAAAAATACTGACAGGTGTTTCCTGTTACCAAGGTGTGCCCTGTTAAATTGATTGTTTAAACAATGAATAGCTCTGAATGTCTACTCTTGGTTTGAGCCCTAGGTTTCACCCGCAAGACTGCATTTGTTGTTAAAAAGGATAAACCAGCATGAACATCAGAGAGCTGTCTATGGGAAAAGAGCCATTTTGAAGCTGAGAAAAGAGGGAAAATCAATAAGATTTTCACTGGACATTGGGCATAGCCAATACAACAATTTGGAATGTCCTGAAAACAAAAGAAACTACGGGTATACTAACAACCAGACATCAAAAAGGTTGGCCAAAGAGCAGGTGATGACAGAAACATTGTGAGATGTGTGAAGATAAAACAACAGTCAGTGTCATCACCTCACCAACAACCTCCACAGGGAAGGGATGGAGGTATGACAATCCATCATTCGAAGAAGACTTCAAGAGCAGAAATATAGTGGTCATACCACAAGATGCAAACCACTCATTGGGAGTGAAAGGATCTGCTCATGATCCAAAACATATGAGCTCATTGGTGGAGGACAGTGGAGGTAGTGTCATGGCTTGTGCTTGAAGAGGAGACTGAAGGGAGACTGAAGGGAGACCCCCCGACAAACAGCAACTGAAAGAAGCTAAAGTAAAAACCTGGAAAAGCAACACAAAAAAAGAATGCAACAGTTTGGTGATGTCAGTGTGTGTGTCAGTGGCTTGATGTAGTTATTGCACGCAAGGGATATGCAACCAAATATTTGCAATAAAAAAAAAATAAAAAGTTTTATTTACTTAAATATACTTTTGCTCACCTAAAATTGGGTGGTCTGCTTCCAAAGGTGCAATGTTTTAAGTTGTTTAACACTTCTAGATGTAAATATCAGGAAATGAAAACTGAAATTGTGATATATCTTCTCATATTCATCTTTTGATCTCAAACCTGCTGCTACTTTAAAGATTTATACCAAGATTGATAACACTTTCGTGATTAAACCAGTCAGTGTTATAAGACAGCACCCCCTCTTGGTGTAGATTTCATCTCCAGACTCTTGATTACCTCTGTCCTACTGCGTGCATTTAGCGTTCAGGTCTTCATAAAACAATATGGCAAGTATTTTGTGCTATTTTGTCTAATTTATTACTCTAACTTTATAAAATGCTTCCAGCTTAAAACTGCAGGTAGCATAACAAAATTTTCTTGTCAGAAATCATTCTTCATGCTTGCTGCATGATTCTACAGGTAGAATATTTTGATTGTCTATCTTATTGTCGGAAAATACCTGCAGCACTAAAATATATGAAGACGTGAATTTATGTGTGCAGAAACAACGTCGGACAATTTGTCAGAACACATTCAGCGGCAGATATAGGATATTTTGACTGGGGTGGCCAAAACATATCACTAACTACAATCAGCAACTGATAATCAAATATCCCAACTTTTTTAAAGCCATAAAAAGCAGAATATTAAGAACATGCATTAACAGTGACCTGAAAGGATGGTGTGTCGAAATCTCCCAGTTACAAAAAGATCTGCATGTGTGACGTGTTGTTGTTGTTAAGTCTAAAATGATCTTTGGAGTTTAATTAGCTAGTTTTCCTTTCCTGGGGGTAAGGTGAGCTACGCTTTTGTGGGCTGTACTGAATTATTATTTTAAACCTGTAGTAGGCGATGTGTGATTATGCGCCTTATTGATCTTCACCGTGTTGTTTAAATGTCTCTAGGAAGAAACCATTGTTGTTTCCCAGTGCCCTCCCACACCACCTGTCCTATGCATTCAGTGCTTTGTGGCCTATGCACTGCAGGTATCCGCGCGCGCCTCCCCGAGACTGTGTTAAGCACTCTTGTCGGAACAGAGGATTAGCTACGATAAGCTAACGGTTTCGCGCAGAGGAGGAGCCCTGATTTAAGGGGGTCATTGCCGGAATTCTCGGCTGACAAAGAGGCAAAAATACACACACAAACACACACCCTCCTCAACCTTTCTTCAGACTCGCCAGGCCTGGTTCCAGTAGTTGGATACCTTTTCATAGCGCCTCATCTCCTGTTGTTCGCAACAAAGCTCTTATGTGAGCGCGCGTCGGTTGCCAGGCGAGTGTGAATGACCGAGCAGGGGGGCGGAGCCGTGAGCGCGAGACGTCTCTGTTAGCGCGGGGACTGACGTGTGGCTGCGCACGCGCTTCACTCCGGAGCCCTGCTCGAAACGATTTGTGGGCGACAGCACGACTTCGGCCGCATCTTTCTTCAAATCCGCGTGTTAGCACACTGAGCAATGTCTCAGAATTGTAGGTCAATGCTACTATTACCAATAAAGATAATTGTACAAAGTAAACAATTTCAAATTTACCCTTCGACAACTGGAGGAAATCGGGTGGATTCGGGTATAATGGGTAATCAGGTGAATTGTGATTGTAATTTTCTGGTCTGAAAAGTGAAAATCGAAAGGTATTAATCCTTTGCAGTAGAACTGCTTGATAAAAGTCACATGACTTAATTCATGAAACATCATTATAAAGGGGCGTGGTTAGCATCAAGCAGTAGGTTAACCACCGAAAGGTTGGGATAGTTTTTTTTTTTTTTAAATAAATGTATAAATTAACTAAAATATTACACATTTACGATGCATATAGTGCCGTCCACTAATATAACAAAGAAGGCTGTGAAAAATTGTCTATTGTTTAACCTTTTGATCTTTTGTTCAAAAGATTCACAAAAATACTCTGCTCTCCTGGATATCAAACATTTGCAAACAAAACACAGGTTTATCAAAAAAAAAATATCTCTGTTCAATATAGGTGTGTCACAATTATTGGCACCCTTATGAATTCATTTAAGAAAAATATATTCAAAGTATATTTCCACTGATGTTTTACATTTTTTTGTACACCTGGGTGACTAGGAACAGGAAATTGCTCAACCATGACTTCCTGTTTCACAGGGGTATAAATATGAGGTAACACATATAGGCCAAATTCCCTTAGTCATTCATAACAACAGGTAATACCAAGGAATATAGCTGTGATGTGCAGCAAAAGGTTGTTCAGCTTCACAAAATGGGAAGTGGCTATAAGAAAATAGCACAAGCATTGAAAATGCCCATTTCCACCATCAGGGCAATAATTAAGAAGTTCCAGTCAGCTGGAAATGTTACAAATCAGCCTGGAATTGGAAATGTGTCAATATTGTCTCAATGCACTGTGAAGAGGATGGTTTGAGTGGCCAAAAAATCACAGCTGGAGAATTGCAAAAATTAGTTGTGTCTTGGGGTCAGAAAGTCTCTAAAACTACAATTTGAAGTCACCTACATCACCACAAGTTGTTTGGAAGGGTTTGAAGAAAAAAGCCTCTACTCATCCAAAACCAAACTCAAGCATCTTCAGTTTTCCAGACACTACTGGAACTTCAAATAGGATCGGGTTCTATGGTCAAATGAAACCAAAATAGAGCTTTTTGGCAATAAACACCAGAGGTGGTTTTGGTGCACACAGAGAGGTAGCCATATGGAAAAGTACCTCATGCCCATGGTTAAATATGGTGGTGGCTCTTTAATGTTTTGGGGCTGTTTTTCTGCCAGAGGACCTGAACATTTTGTTAGGATACATGGCATCATGGACTCTATCAAATATAAACAGATATTAAATGAAAACCTGACTGCCTCTGACAGAAAGCTTGAAATGGGCTGTGGTTGAATCGTCCAGCAGGACAATGATCCAAAACATTCATCAAAATCAACACAAAAATGGTTTACTGACCACAAAATCAAGGTCCTGCCATGGCCATCCCAGTCCTCTGACCTGAAACCCATAGAAAACCTGTGGGGTGGAATTGAAGAGGAGAGTCCACCAGCGTGGACCTCGAAATTTGAAGGATCTGGAGAGATTGTGTATGAAGGAATTGTCTCAGATCCCTTGCCATGTATTCTCCAACCTTATTAGGCATTATAGGAGAAGTCTCAGAGCTGTTATCTTGGCAAAGGGAGGTAGCACAAAGTATTGACTAAAAGGTACCAATAATTGTTGTACACCTATATTTAACAAATACATATTTTTTGGATAAACATGTGTTGTGTTTGCAATTGTTTAATATTTATTTGAGCAGAGTATTTTTGTGATTTTTTTAAACAAAAGATCAAAAGGTTACATATATATATACACAGTATCTCACAAAAGTGAGTACACCCCTCACATTTTTGTAAATATTTGATGATATCTTTTAATGTGACAACACTGAAGAAATGACACTTTGCTACAATGTAAAGTAGTGAGTGTACAGCTTGTGTAACAGTGTAAATTTGCTGTCCCCTCAAAATAACTCAACACACAGCCATTAATGTCTAAACCACTGGCAACAAAAATGAGTACACCCCAAAGTGAAAATGTCCAAATTGGGCCCAATTAGCCATTTCCCCTCCCCGGTGTCATGTGACTTGTTAGTGTTACAAGGTCTCAGGTGTGAATATGGAGCAGGTGTGTTAAATTTGGTGTCATCTCTCTCACACTTCCTCATACTGGTCACTGGAAGTTCAACATGGCACCTCATGGCAAAGAACTCTCTGAGGATCTGAAAAAAAGAATTGTTGCTCTACATAAAGATGGCCTAGGCTATAACAAGATTGCCAAGACCCTGACACTGAGCTGCAGCACGGTGGCCAAGACCATACAGCGGTTTAACAGGACAGGTTCCACTCAGAACAGGCCTCGCCATGGTCGACCAAAGAAGTTGAGTGCACGTGCTCAGCGTCATATCCAGAGGTTGTCTTCGGGAAATAGACGTATGAGTGCTGCCAGCATTGCTGCAGAGGTTGAAGGGGTGGGGGGTCAGCCTGTCAGTGCTCAGACCATACGCCGCACACTGCATCAAATTGGTCTGCATGGTTATCGTCCCAGAAGGAAGCCTCTTCTAAAGATGATGCACAAGAAAGCCCACAAACAGACAAGCAGACTAAGGACATGGATTACTGGAACCATGTCCTGTGGTCTGATGAGACCAAGATAAAGTTATTTGGTTCAGATGGTGTCAAGCGTGTGTGGCGGCAAGCAGGTGAGGAGTACAAAGACAAGTGTGTCTTGCCTACAGTCAAGCATAGTGGTGGGAGTGTCATGGTCTGGGGCTGCATGAGTGCTGCCGGCACTGGGGAGCTACAGTTCATTGAGGGAACCATGAATGCCAACATGTACTGTGACATACTGAAGCAGACACTGGGCCGCAGGGCAGTATTCCAGCATGATAACGACCCCAAACACACCTCCAAGACGACCCCTGCCTTGCTAAAGAAGCTGAGGGTGAAGGTGATGGCCTGGCCAAGCATGTCTCCAGACCTAAACCCTATTGAGCATCTGTGGGGCATCCTCAAACGGAAGGTGGAGGAGCACAAGGTCTCTAACATCTACCAGCTCCGTGATGTCGTCATGGAGGAGTGGAAGAGGACTCCAGTGGCAACCTGTGAAGCTCTGGTGAACTCCATGCCCAAGAGGGTTAAGGCAGTGCTGGAAAATAATGGTGGCCACACAAAATATTGACACTTTGGGCCCAATTTGGACATTTTCACTTAGGGGTGTACTCACTTTTGTTGCCAGTGGTTTAGACATTAATGGCTGTGTGTTGAGTTATTTTGAGGGGACAGCAAATTTACAGTGTTATACAAGCTGTACACTCACTACTTTACATTGTAGCAAAGTGTCATTTCTTCAGTGTTGTCACATTAAAAGTTATAATCAAATATTTACAAAAATGTGAGGGGTGTACTCACTTTTGTGAGATACTGTATATGTATATATATACATACATACGTATATGTGTGTGTGTATATATGTATATATATATATATATGTATATGTGTATGTGTATATATATATATACATATATATATATATATGTATGTATGTATGTATATATATATATATATATATATATGTGTGTGTGTGTGTGTGTATATATGTATATATATATATATATGTGTGTGTGTGTGTATATATGTATATATATATATATATATATATATATATATATATATATATATATATATATATATATATATATATATATATATATATATATATGTATGTATATGTATATATGTACTCATTTTCTTTCACATGTAAATAGTCAACACACTAAAGATCAAAGTGGAAAAGCTTAGAAAAGGTGGATTTTCCGACTATCACAAGTGTGAATTTTAAAATATGAGATTGTATGCATGTAAAATTATCCATCACTATTGAAAACCAAATAGCTGTCAACACAAGAAAAAGAGGACCTGCAGAACATATAGATAGGTATAAAAATTAACATAGTTAATAAGTAAACTCTTAAAGAAGCTCATAGTGTTTCCATATAATACTACTTATATTCCCATTCCTAACATTCCTTTTAACCTTTAGCTTCAATGACTACTTCACTAGATATAAATTTTAAAAATAATATTTTATATTAGTCAAATATACATAAAATTATCAATTGTTAAGTTTACATTCGAATTCATCCTGAGGCCTAATCAGTGGCATTAAACATCATTGGAAAACAATATAATGTTTTACCTTTGAAAAGTTTTAAAAGTCAGTATTGCTAGTATTTGGACATAGTATAATGTTCCTGTGCACAGACCAACCGTTAGATGTCACATCCATAACCAAAAGGCAAAAAAGCTCAATGAAAGAAGTCCAACCTAGGAGCAATGCACATAATGGAGCATCTCTTCTTTACCATGGGTCAATTGAGCTATTAAAATCCTGTCTTGTGACCAAATGAGACCAAAACTGAACATATGAACCTTAATGTGCTCTTTTGTGTATTGTATGAAGTTGGTCCAAATTTTAGTTCTGCTTTTAAATTTTTGGTCCAAACACATGATGAACTGCATAGGTACCATATATCACATGCTGTTAGGTTTGCTGCCTGCACAAAAACAGACATATATTACTGATAATGTATATTCCACATAACACAGTATTCTATCTCAGACAGATTTTTAAATGTGCACTCATATACTGACAGCTGCTGTAGTTAACTCACATTTCACAACATGACAGGACATTCATTCAGAACAGCCCATCTATTCAAACAGCAATCAGATCATGTGTAAAACTGCAAATCCCATCAGAAATCAACCAGTCATCCAAAACAATAGGCTATAAAACCCAGCATATTTGCAGACCTTTTTAAAACCAAACCCTGTATTGAGAGTGGCCTATGGCAGAGCTTGCCTCAACTTTTGTATTTTATCATTAATCTAGCTAAATTGACTGTTGAATTGAAAAGTGTGTAAAATACAAGACAGAGTATAAAACACAGTATAGTATAGGTAATAGGTGACATAGTGTAGCCTAATTAAATATTTAAATTTACTCCAGATATCACTCAATGCCGGTGGTACAATGGTACAGCAGGCAGTGTTGCTGCTTCACAGCTCCAAGGTCTGCTATTTCATTCTCAGCTTGGATTACTGTCTGTGTGGCATTTCACCTTTTCTCTCGGTGTCTATGTGGATTTCCTCCGGGTTCTCCAGTTTCCTCCCACCTCCCAAATGCATGCTGGTAGTTGGATTGGCTATGCTAAATTACTGTTAGAATGTGTGTATGCATGTTGCCGTTTAATGGATTCTCATCTAGGGTGCATTTTGTCTTGTGCTCAATGTTCCAAGAAAGGCTTTGGATCCACTGTAACCCTTACCAGGATAAACCAGTTACTGCAGATAAATGAATTAATCTTACATTGAATAACATGGTTGTCCCACCTGCTTTGTCCACATACCTTTAGCTACATGTGTTTGACATGTGTTGAATTTTTCTGAGTTACTGATGAAAAGCACACAATCTTTTGGGGTAGGCTATGGGTTATTCTTAATCCAGCTGATATGGAAACAAATTTGCCATTGAGTCATCCTGGTATGTCCAAGGCAACATGGTATGTAGGCTAAATTTTACATTTTAAATATGTATTGAATTAGCATAGATTTTTACTGAAGAGATGCATCCGCTCATGCTCTCAACTTTTCTGTATGGACATATGAAAAGATGATTCATTTATGAACAAGTTGCCAGGAATCTCATGATAGAACACTGCATGTATACAGCTATGATGCATTTCTGTGTTTTTAAGTTATGTTTAATTTCTAATTTGATTTATGTTTTCTACAAAAAGTAGATATTAGAAGATGACAATATGGTAGAATAATAAAATTTCAAGAACCAGTATTATCAATGGCACTGATCTGGCCATTTTAGACCATTCTTCCAAAAGATATTCCTTCAGGGTTTTTTTGACAATGATGGTCCAAAATCTCCCATAATTTTCAACTGGGTTGACCGGCAACTAAGAAGGCTATAGCATATAATTTATGCTATTTTATATCACCATTGTTTTTCCTTTAGTTTCCTTTTTTCTTTATTTATTTGTTAACCTTTCTATAGATGTGATACTTCAATAAGTCACCACAATGTTGATATTTAATAGCTGTACACTGCACATTGAATATGGAGTACTTGTGGGAATCGTCTCCACTGAGATCCTTTAAGATCTTCACATTATTCCACAGGGAGTGAGTGCATGTGTGTGTCCTTCTTCATGTGTTTGTCTATGCTGATCACACACACTCTGTCTAGCCCTAACACACCCCATTGCTGGTCCTATAGCAGACCCATACACTCAGTCAGACACTGGGAAAGGGGGATCCATCGGTACCCCATGTCCCCTTACCCTTTCCAATCCAGACATTTTGGGGGGTCTGTCTGGACTGGTTGTGGTAGACGGCACCCCACTCCTCCCCTCCATCACTCCCTTCAGGAGCTAAGAGGACCTTGAACTCCTGTCACAACAGCTACGCATAGGGGCAAAGGTCAACACCCACAGTCACTTTGTCACACAGTGCTGAATCAATGTTGCATTATAATCACAGTCACAGTTCAGTGGAATTCAGACATGCATTCCTATGCACTCCAAACCACCCACAATACATGACAGTCTATTTAAATGTTGCAGTCAAAACTGACACTTGGTTAAAAAATTTCAATGAAATAAAATAATTATTTAAAAAATACATTATTATTATTTCCCTCTAGTTTGTTCTCACTTTCTGTTAAAATGTGTATTTCAGAACTGAACAATTAATTAATTAACCAAATAATGGTAATTTTATTTATCAGCTAAAGCAAAATCAACATTTGGTGCCCTTAAATCATCACACAAATGCTCATAAAATCCTGTGTGACGAAAAACTGGACTATTTAGTAATTTTATTGAATATAAGCAATTACATACTTATATTGACTATTTCATCTATTTAATTTGAACTATTATATTAACAAAGGAAATGTTTAAAATAAACTCAAATATGAAGTAACAGTTCATATGAAGGCTGGAGGTCATGAGGTGAGTAGCCTGTGGTTATATAACTTAATATTAAGATTCATTCCTTATCTTTCCTATATATACAATATAGAATAATCACATTTGGAAGGTTTTTAATGACTTATAGACTTATTGTAGTAGACGGATTGTTTCTTATATTTATAGGAATTTTTTCACAGTGTGTTGGGTTTTCTTCCTTAATGTCAGCTTCTAGATTCGGTAAACAGTTTGCAAAATTCGTTTGCTTTACATACTTAGTTATGATGAGCACCTGATCAGTGAAGGTGCTCAGATTTGAGGCTCCCAATCACTGGAGTTTTCGTTTAGCTAGCCATGAATGAGTTTCTCCAAAGCACCGCAAAGTTAGATAATATTAACAGGGACAGATCAAGGTGATGCTCGCTGCGATGCTTTTATTAAACTCGGCCATGCATATTGATCAAATACGGCTTTGCACAATCAGTATAAGCTGTAACCGAGTTTTATACTATACACCGAAAAAATAATACGAAAAAAAAAAAAACCCACCACTGGATCACCACAGCATAACAAGAAAAGATCGGAAAAATATTGCAGCAAATTTAAAAAACGATTAAACCAAAATGTAGCTGCATGTAATCATTAATATGAAATAAATGTTCAATATGCCAATTTAAAATATTTCGTGTTTTGTTTTGCTTTGTTTTGGGGTTTTGTTTTTTCAAATTAATTTTGCTCTAATCATAAAACTGACAGTGGAAAAAACAGCCACTTTTAAATGAAAAAATAAGTACGGAGACTGTAGAATATTTAAGAACGCCTGCTGAGTGTCCTTAAAGTTAACATGAAATATTGAAACTGTTGTAATTTGTACTGAAAGTGTCGCAATTATTTTTCTGTTTCAAGACATAATAATAATAATAATAATAATAATAATAATTATTATTATTATTATTATTATAGTAATAATATATTTTGATTATATTATAATAATAATAATTATTATTATATAATAATATATAATAATAATTATTAATAATAATATAATTATAATAATAATAATAATTATTATTATTATTATTAATTTTACACAAGTGAGGTGAAAAGTTGAAAAGTGAGGTGAAAACGTTAACACCCTTTAATTTTATATATATATATATATATATATATATATATATATATATATATATATATATATATATATATTCGTGTGTGTGTGTGTGTGAGTAAATATATCGCTCACAGTTTTGTAACAACGCATACATTTCGTGTTATATATTCAGCTTATCTGTGTGAGAGCGACTTTGCTGTATTCCTTAAACACATTGAAGAATGTGCAAAATGAAAATATAACCCATGCAATATAGAAATACAGAAATGCTGCATTCCTTTTTCATCCATTTGATTAAATATAATTGGTAATTGGTAGAAGCAAAAAAAAAAATCTGTAT
Source organism: Ictalurus furcatus (assembly GCF_023375685.1). NCBI lineage: Eukaryota > Metazoa > Chordata > Actinopteri > Siluriformes > Ictaluridae > Ictalurus > Ictalurus furcatus. The sequence continues at coordinate 14,434,542 of NC_071268.1, read as the reverse complement.
CTGTAGAATTTTCACTAACGTCCATTTTTGTGGGTTTTTTGTGTTTTTTTGTGTTTTGTGGGGGGGGGTTTGTAGTTTTTTGGTCAAATTATAACAAAAATAAGCATTGTATCAATCTGGGTATTCACTATTTTTCTTTTTCAAATGTCTGATCTCGTATTGTCTTCTACAGAAATAGAAAGAAAATTTACTTGCAGAATGCAGGATGTGAGACTGGCTAAAAAGAGTATTTTATAGCAGACGAGTTCAGTTTGTCTGTGCATCCTAAATTAGTAGTGCTCTTTTGGTTATTTGTTTTAATTATTGTAGATTTCTGAATTGCTACACGTTATTATACACGGCCTTCATATAACCTTCGTCTTAGTTATTCAACCAAATGTAAATAACGTGTAAATTCATGTGTAAATGTAAATTGTAAATAAATTAGATCTTGATCTAAATGGAGTTATATGCATATCTTAACATGTGGACAAGCACAGTTGTAAATTTACACATGTGACATGGTTGATTTTATTTTTCAGGGGAAACTTGAAGCTGAATTGAGATCACAACTTTTCCTCGCAAAATGTATTATATTATAGTATTAAAATGCTTTGAAATTAAATTGTGAAAAATAGTTAAATGTTATATAGGAGCCTAAATGTAACAGGTAGTAGGCTCAGTTCACTCATCCTCAGCGACTCAGCCTCGCTGGGCTCTCTAACCCCACCCACTCTAGCCCCAGAACGCGCGCGCCGTTCCTCCGCCGCTTTCTCGCACTGTGATTGGTCAATCTGAACGACAGCGCTTACAGAGCCTGGATGACGTCACTGCCGACGCTAACGACCAGTGGAAGAAAAGCTGTGGTCTGTGGTTCGCGAGGTGCAGAAAAGCAGCGGAGGGTCGGACATCAGCATCATCAGAGGATGATCAATAAAATCGATTTCTTCATGAAGACCATACAGGACCGGCTGTAGATAGTCTATAGAGCTGAACAAGTCAATATATAACAAAAACTTTGTCGTCTAGCTCAGGATTTCTGTGTTTATAGGCTACAGGATTAGCACACACACTCACACACACTCACACACACACGCACGCACACACATACACACACACACACACATACACACACACACACGCACACACAGACACATAGAAAGAGAGAGAGAGGGAGACGTGTGGAGATACCGACTGGCTGCAACATCACATCCACTGGTTTGATGAGGATGCTGAAGATGCTGCGTTACAACTCAGAGCCGATTTTAAGCGAATGGAGCCCAGAGGTATTATTTTCTACTAAAAAAAACAATCAAGCAAACTGCTATTTATCCAGCAAATTTTATCATTTTAATAGCAAACATTTCTTGAATTAGACGCCATCACATGCAAAAATCTCCACAGCTTTATCATAGACAACATATTTAAATATTATATTATGTAAATGAAGCGTGTGAGATAGGACATGTACGTATACTCTGTGATTTTGCCTTTTGGAATGCCAGCTTATAGTTGATGATATGATTAATTCGCGGTTGGTTTTATAAGAAGTACGGATATTTTGTGATATTTCTCAACTACACGGCCGACCTCTTTAGCAATGAACAGGACCAGGGTGGACACTACAGCCAAGACTATAGTGTCTTATGGCTGTCTTTTGTCCTCAGCAACTTCCACTCATTCACTTTCACTCATTAAGCATTACTTAGCCTATTTGTTGAACTACTATTTGATCTCTACAGGCCTAGGTTATTTTCGTATTGTAGATGTGTTAGCTTGTAAATCCTGCTCATAAACGTTTTACTGTTGATATGTTTTACAAGAAATTATTGTTACAATTAATCACAAAAACATTCCTTAAAAATATTGTGTCAGAGATACACTGTCACCTGCAAGTTTGACTGCAATCTGTAATAGGCTCCTTATAGGCCTTACACCTTTATATATCAGCCTACAGTCAGCCAATACAAATATGACTTAAACAATGCCTACCTAATTCCTACCTCTTGATTCAGTGTCAACTAATAACTGATCGTGATCTATATGCAGATATTAGCCTATATGTGAGTGTAATCGGAATGACTGGCATTTAAAAAGCTGAATAAATGTTGGTCAATTTCTAGAGGCTTTGGTGAGTGATTATGGTGAGAAATAATTTAATGATGGCGCAAGTGAAACGTAACATGCGGTGTATGTGTGAGTTTACCGTTTAGTGAAAAGACTGAGGCCAACATCCATGTGCACACTGACCTTACACACATCATGTGCACACTCACCTTACACATCCCATGTACACAGTAATCTTACACACACCATGTGCACACTGACCTTACACACACCATGTGCACACTGATCTTACACACACCATGTGCACACTCACCTTACACACACCATGTGCACACTCACCTTACACACACCATGTGCACACTCACCTTACACACAATATGTGCAGCCTACACACGAGTCATACAGTCAGTTACATGTCTTTGGTCTTGTTAAGATAGTATTTAATTAAACTTCTAGATCGATGATGATTTCATGATTTGATATATTAATATTTCTGATGTATTGTAAGGATAACGTTTCCGAATATAGTCTTGGAAGCTTTAAAGCCCAGCTATAAATTGTTTAAAATAGAACGTTCAGTATTATTATTATTATTATTATTATTATTATTATTATTATTATTCTTTTATTATTTAATGCGTGATTATATCTACACTGTGAGATTTCTGGTTTTGTGTTTGATAAAGTCGCTATGTGAAAGTAAATCCTAGGCTATCGTAATGTCTAAAATTTCTTACAGCCCTAAGTATTCTTTTTTTACGTATTACAAATTTATAAATTATTGGTATTGGATCATGGTGCTGAGATGTAAAAACGAGACGAATTTTACAGTACTGTACAAACATCCACACCTTGACAGCTAATTGGTTGATTGACAGTTCTGAATTAATTTATCTCAGACTATAGGCTATAGGATAATTTTTTAACTGAATCTTGATGAACCCTGAAACATGGGACAGACTAACATGTAGATAAACTCTTCTTATGGTTCGCATATTTGCTTTTAGCGTGTTGCTAACTAGCTAACTACTTCTTTATTCATGTATCTCTGTTTTCCTTTCAGACTCGTCGTCTTCAGTGTTTCCTCTCACTCTGGCAGAAGCAGCAGTATGCACGCAGAGGGGTTGGTTTCTGTCTTTGGTTATCTAGCTGTATGAGTTTAAAAACATGTCATAAAGCTAGATAACCGAAAGTAGAAATTAATCTCAAACTCGCATTCAATCTGCCAAACCGCGCGATTTAAAGGACCAGTCTAACAGGTAGGCCTTCAGAAAAATTTATTAGGATGCAAACTATTCAAAAATAAATAAATAAATAAATAAATAAATAAACAAACATTAAAATGTTCTAAACTTTTCTAAATATGTACACACTTTTCTAAGCATTCCTTGCTGAGCTGATTTTTTTAAATGTTAAAGTTAACATGAGAAAAAAGGCTTTGCAACACAGGTAAATATATTTATTAAGTTTAAGCATTTGATGTGAGAAGGAATTATAAACTGTTTAATCTTCATATATTAAATCACACATGGAGGCTAGATCCTTGTTGCCAGGAGACTTTAAATAGACTAGGTGATTTAGGACTATTGTGGAACTTTATTCGCATTTGCAGCATAAACTTTGATTCTGTGCTTGACTCTGTGAATGAAAAAAAAAGCCCATCAGCATGATTATATCTCAGACCTGATTCTCATAAACAATTTGTAAGAATTTGATGTAGAGGGTTTTTAATATTTGGTACAAATGAACGAAAATATGCAAGTACTAACCCCACTCCTATCCCTAACCTTTAGCTTTGCAACATTAATATGAATTAAGCTGTGAGAAGTCTTAGAAATTTAACTCTATCTGTGGATGTCTTTAGCAATACAGACATAATTGTGGCACTCCACTGTATTAAGCCAAAGTTCTATTAATCTATTAATCAATTATCAGCACTAAAGTAGCTCAAAACATAAAATGTATTTTATAATTGCTTTTATATAACAGTGAATATGCTTTTGCGTAGTTATGGTGCATGGTTGGTGTCTTCATGTTTAAAATGTTTATTTATTTATTTGTTTGTTTAGTTGAAGAAAATTGTGTGCCTGCAATAGTAAAATGGAGGCATGTTCTAGTCTCTCCTATACTGGGTGGGCATATGTTTACAGAATGTTCAGAACTTGCTTCATAGTGTCCATGCAGCAAACCCATTAGTGGTTGCCATGGTACCAGCTTGGTGACAATAACAGTGAGTATTTTGTAATGCTTAATTTTTATTTTCTCTTTTTTCACTTTCCTGTTCAGAGCCCTGTTCCAATCTGCAACATGCCATAATGAAGTAATGTGTCATGAACTTAGGCAGCGTGCTGTACAGAAGAAGTGACTGATACATAGATGCTGGGAAGAGAACGCCTTTGTCCCTGACTGCCATGTCTCTCCTCATGCCAAGAGATCCCTGGTGCCATCTGGGGGATATGGGGCACTTTGCCTGTGCCACCGGCGATGAAGCCCCTTCGTCTCCCTTGAGCCTTGGCACGATGAATGAGGAAGGCAGGGAGGCCATCTTGCGGGAGATCTCACTGAAACAGCTAAGATGGCTGGACTGGCACACGAGGTGAGTTGCATCATAGCCTTTTCTATTCCTGCGTGAGTGTGTGTGTGTGTGTGTGCGCCCACATGTGCATAGATGCATTTGAGAGCTAAACCAGTCAGGCTTAGCTCTTTGCCTATCTGATTTTACTATACTAATTAACAGAGTGGAGGAGGGGAGGTAAAGAAAACAAATGAGCTGGCACCGATTGCAGTAGAGGCTGCCATCTTCTTTTGTTAGGATCGCCATGTGAACGAACATCAAACTTGGGTCTGGATTTTTTGTTGTTACCACACAGCCACCATTACACTGTAGCTTAACTTAAAATGGCATTTTATATTCTATTACCTGATGATTCAAATAAGAAACACTGTGAGTAGCTGTCAGCCTTTCAATAGGGTGCCTCTATTCAAATTATACTGAGCGAAATGATGTGAACTACGTTATCAGATGAATCAGTGCAATGTTTTTCGTAGGTAAAACACAAACATAACATTCAAATACAACGGAAGAGCATGCTTGGTACATAATTAATTACTATCCTTGTCCTTGGTAATAGGCATTTAACATTTGACATTTGCAGCTTTTAGGTTTGATACACATAATGATGATACCTGGAACTCTAACATCATCCAAGAGGAGTGGATTCACATGTTTAGTATTCTTTGTGGGGGATAGAGCAGTGGGAAAGTTGCATATGTAGTACACAATTTAACAATTCACTTCTTTTTCTTAAAGTAAATAGTTTTGTTTGCAGTCAGGGATGGATAATGAGAGGAAAATAGAGAGGAGACAATAAAGCAACTAGCACTGCTAATGAGTGGGGTTGAGCAAAGATCCTCTTGACATAGTTGCACTGAAAGGAAAGAAAAGGCCAAAGCCTCAGTGTGTCAACGGGAGAGGCAGCACCCCAGAGGCACTTCCCGTAGGCTCTGCTCTCTGCACCATTCTCCTGGTTTCACTGTTCCTCATTCCCTCCTCCGTTCCAAATCTAGTTGAATAAGTGAACTAAAGAACCAATGAATGAATGAACGAAAATTAATGAACAAGAATAGCTCTGCAAAATGCTCTTTTTCTTTGCTCTTTTTAAATTATAAAATGCACAAATACATTTTGCAATTCATTCCTTTGTTTTAACCAGCGTAATAAATATCTAAACTTGCTAAATTAATATTGTTTAGATAATGTGCACATAAAACAGCTTTAGATTATTAAATATCTTAATTTTGGGGCACCTTTTTAATAATTGCTTTACAGTGACAGTGAGCAATGCTGTGATATATTTAGTACCTCTTCTTTTTGCTCCCTGGCCACAGTTGAAAAGGCTAAAATGGCACCCCATGCCCCTGGCACTCTAGTCTCCATCTTGAATGGACATGAGAGTGAGATGGGTCCATGGGCTGCTATGGGGTCGGCAGCTGCAACACCATGCCTTAATGAACAGAACGTGGTGTCTGCCATTATTATTCTGCCCCACTCGCATCTTTCCCCGCTCATTGGAGGCCCCCTCCCTCCTAAAGCACCGTTCCCACCATTGTCAGGACTGGTACTTCTTCACCATCGCTTAAAGGGGGGCAGGGTGGGAAAGCCCAGAGCAGACTAGACAGGACCAGATGCCAAAGACATTAGACTGGTATGCAGATTGGAGAGCTTTTGTGTGTGATTGCGAGTGTGTGTGTGCATACGGGCAAATAAACAGGAGAAGGCTGTAAGCCCCCTGATCATGTTAATTGGTCTACTCATTGCTAATGCTTGTCTGGTACAGATGGAGATGGTCTTGGATATGGTAGCATACATGAAACAGGCCTGTGGCCTTTTGTCCAATATCTGAAATGTACATTACTGTTGTAGTAACAAGTGTACACATGACATTTACATTTACTGTACAATTACAGTAGTAAATTTTTACTGGACTGTTACACCGTATTGTGGTCATTTATATTTCACATTGTGTTGTGGAATAATGTAAGCAGAGCTTAATTATTTTAATATGTCCACATACTACAATATTTGTCCATGTTGCATCAGTTTACAATACTGTATATTAGGATTATACTTTAGAGTGTTCAATTTAAGTAAATTAATTCTGCATTCTGCAGTAATATAAATGGTAATTAATATCTGTTTTAATAACTTTAAAATGACCTCTAATATTTATTAAGTTCTGGTTAGTGAAGAATTCAGTGTAAGTATATGTTTGTGGATCTTTATTGCACATGCGGTTGATTATCAGCAGTTATTATATCCAGTTGTGGCTTTTTCTGCAATTAAAAAGGCAAACAGCCAGAGATAGGATGTTATAACTAATGTCAGTGTGCACATAAGATGGACTGGGTGGTGATAATCTGCTGTAGTAACAGTCTAGAATAAAAACAGAGCAGAAAAAGGTGACATAGAAATTGTGAATCAGAAAGATGAGTTGTTTGGTGTGTTTTGGAGGATGAAGGGGAGGGGGAGGCATGTGACGTTGATGGCGAGATGAGGCGCCATGTTTAGTTCGCTCTTCCCGTTGAAAAAATGAGCCCTGTAGTGTTGGAGCAGCCTAGAAAATATACATACTTTTAATTGATTTTTTAACAATATTTAATCATTTACTTACTGAAAAAAGGGGGTCCTTCATTTCAGTTTTTTATTTGATTTGGCAGTAAATAATATTTATGAATATATTGCTCATTTGTTATACGTTTCGGAACAGGGTTGCATATGGTCTTATACATATTAATATCCAGATCACTTAAATCAAGTGCACACATTTAGCTCAAATTTAGGTCAAGTGCCTGTGGGATCAAACAGTAAGACTTTGTGTGTCACAGGGCCAAAGCTTATAACTCTCATTAATGAGGTACTGTAAATCCACTAAAGGAAAAGAGAACAAGCTCAAGAATAACAATAGAGGATCGCTCAAATCATTATGAACGTCTTTGGTGTAGGGTGTTCACATCAGTTATTAGTTGACAAAGACAAACCAAACTGCAGGCATCCATACCTTACATATGGATGCTGCACTTAACATGATTATACACACACACACACACACACACACACACACACACACACACACACACACATATATATATATATATATATATATATATATATATATATATATATATAGTCCTCTGAGTGGTGGAAAGTTGTTTTTTGCTTAGTGTCACATAAAATCAGGTCTCTTCAGTATGTGTAAGTGTAGACTGACAACAAGGAGGATGTAGGAGTATTAAACCACCCTCATATGCCATTCAGAGCCTTGGATGACATCCAGTGTAGGTCAAGCTTAATCTTTAGCTGAGACTAATCTCTCGTAAAGAATGTCTTAAGTATCTCCAAGGAAGATAGAGGCGTTCATCTAGTCTAGGCTTTACAGATTAGAAGTTGTCTGAATGAAAGGCACATAGGCAGAGGTTATCCTCTAAGAGTAAAACGGGAATAAGGGTCTTTGTTAACCAGAGTATATAATACTGTGGAACTGGATAACACAGGACTGTATGGGATGGTGGAGATGAAGTGTTACTGGTCTCCATCTTATAAAATTTATTCTGACCAAGATTGATTGGACATGTGCAGTCAGTGATGTATAAATATGACATAGAAATACAATTATTTGATGTACAGTGCTGTTAGAATTGGTCTCGAAATGTAAATTGAACTAGTTTTGTCAAATTTCATATGTTTGGAGTTGTAAGGAAACATATTATGTAGAATCAAATGTAATTGTTAAACCTAAATAGGATTTAAAAGTTAACAGTAACTAATCATTACAAAATAATTGTTAATTAAAATATTATCATAGAAAATAAAATTTAATATATATTATATAATATTCAACCCTAATAGCTACCTCAGAAAATATGATCAGAAATTAAAACTCTCTTGTAGCTATCTGTAGTGCTGCATATCTGCATTTGATATGCATGTGAAAATTCATCAAGTT